>NW_007733294.1:186983-195462 GCF_000696425.1 Galeopterus variegatus | reverse complement strand
GATTTGCGTGGTGCTTGTGGTGTCTAGTTGCTTTCGCGGCAGCCATGGTTATTGTGGTGGCTGTGGTGGGCCACCCATGTGGGGGTGCTGTTTTTGGCATGCTCCTTGGCACTGGCGGTATGCCTGGTTGTGGGGTGTGTCTGGTCCCCTTCTCCATGCCTCTGGTCCCTGGGCAGGCCCCAAGGCACTGGTGCCATGTGCCTGGTGTGGGAGAGGGGTCCAGTCCCCTTCTCCTTACCTCATGTCCCTGGGTGGGCTCCGAGATGCTGGCATGTTGTGCCTGGTTGTGGGAGGGTGGTCCAGTCCCCTTCTCCATGCCCTGGGACTGTGGGCAGGCCCTGAGGCGCTGGCTTGGTGTGCTTGGTTGTGGGAGAGAGGTCCAGTCCCCTTCTCCATGCCTCAGGTCACTGGGTGGGCCCTGAAGCACTGGTGTGGTGTGCCTGATTGTGGGAGAGAGTTCCAGTCCTCAACTCCATACCCCCAGGTCCCTGGGTGGGCCCCAAGGTGCTGGCTCAGTGTGCCTGGTTGTGGGAGGGTGGTCCAGTCCCCTTCTCCATGACCCAGGTCCCTGGGTGGGCTCCAAAGTGCTGGCATGTTGTGCTTGGTTGTGGGAGGGAGGTCTGGTCCCCATCACCATGCCCTGCATCCCTGTGGGCTCCGACGTGCTGGCATATTGTGTCTGCTTGTGGGAGGGTGGTCTGGTCCCCTTCTCCATGCCTCTGGACTGGGGGTGGGCTCCGAGGTGCTGGCTTGGTATGCCTGGTTTTGGGAGAGAGTTCCAGACCCCTTCTCCATGCCTCAGGTCCCCGGGTGGGCCCTGAAGTGCTGGCTCAGTGTGCCTAGTTGTGGGAGACAGGTACATTCACCTTCTCCTTGCCTCAGGTCCCCGGGCAGGCCCCAAGGTGCTGGCGTGGTGTGCTTGGTTGTGGGAGGGTGGTCTGGCCCCCTTCTCCATGCCCCAGGACTGTGGGCAGGCCCTGAGGTGCTGGCTTGGTGTGCCTGGTTGTGGGAGAGAGGACCATTCACCTTCTCCTTGCCCTGGTTCCCTGGGTGGGCTCTGAAGTGCTGGCCTGGTGTGCCTGGTTGTGGGAGAGAGGTCCCGTCCCCAACTCCATACTCTGGGTCCCTGGGTGGGCCCCAAGGTGCTGGCGTGGTGTGCCTGGTGGTGGGAGAGAGGTCTGGTCCCCTTCTCCTTGCCTCAGGTCCTGGGGCAGGCCCCAAGGTGCTGGTGTGGTGTGACTGGTTGTGGGAGGGTGGTCTGTTCCTCTTCTCCATGCCTCGGCTCCTTGGGCAGGCCCCAAGGTGCTGGTGGTGTGCCTGGGCCAGAACTAATTTTTTGTCCTTTGCTTCTAACAGAGGGGAACTTCCTGTGGGAACCAGTACTTGAGCTGTGTGGTTGTTTAAATTGCTACTTTTCTGCTGTTTCCCTAGGGAAAGCTTTTTGTGCAGCTCAGGGTTTAATGGTTGACCTTATAGGTACTTCCAGCTCTCCAGTGACCTGGTGGATCCGTGTTCTGTAGAATCTCTGATCTGGGCCTGAGTTTTTTCATCGAACTGCACCCCATGTAATTCTGTATTCCTGACCAGTCTCCTCTGAGTGGTCCTGTGCTGATTGGGGGGCAGGTTGTCTGTCCATGCTGTGTCCCAGTGTTCCCCTGGTGGGCTTGTCTCCCCCACCACCCGTGCTGCAAACACTTTTCATGTGCCAGTCCCTTGCAATGACTCACTGGCTTCTGAGTGGCTCCCCTTTTTTCAGCTGTTCTGGCTCCTCGCTCCTGTGTGGGTCCACATGAACCCTATTAGTGGTCTTGCTGTCCTGGAGGCCGCAGAGGCCCTCTTCTCCCCTGCAGCCTCCTAGTAACTCCATCTGAAGGGCACAGCAGTGGCTTCTGCCGGCTCCTGCTCCATGTGCTCAGCAGCTCCAGCCTTAAAGCAGCCACGGTCCGGCTTAAAGCTCTTTATCTTTCTCTCATCATAGTTTCTCCTGCCTTCATGAACTCTGTAGGTCTCTCCTCCTCTTCCCCTGAGCTCCAGCAGCCCCGGCTTGGCTGTTGTTACATTTTTATAGCTGTAAATTGGTTGATTTGTAGGAGAGAGTGACGCTGTGGACCATCTATTCCACCATCTTGATTGGATCCCTCATACCAAACTATTTTGATGCAAATCCTGGTCATAGCAATGTTTTACCTGCAAACATTTCCAGATGTGTCTTCAAGATGACAGGTCTCTTTTTTAAACATAGCCACTTTATTTTACCTATAGCTTCCTTTGGAGAAGCCACCTAAATAGGCAGGTAAGAAAGCTGAGAGTAAATGATCGTATCTATGAAAAATGCACAATCATTCTTTAATGTCATGAATGATTCAGCCTTATAACCTTTAAAAAATTACTTAAGCTTTTAAAAAAACCTTTAAAAACTTAAAAAAAAAACTTAAAAAATTTAAAACTTATTTATAACTTTTAAAAAATTATTTGTTTGATTAGGGTTCAGTAAGACACTGCAACTGATTGACATGTTTCTAAGTCACTTTTAATCCAGGTTCTTTTTTGTTGTTGTTGTTTGGACAAAGAAAAGATTGAAGTTGTAGAAGTAAAGAGTACTAGGGCCGGCCCGGTGGTGCACTGCTACAGTGCGCTGCTTGGGACCGTGGTGGCGCTCCCACCGAGGGTTCGGATCCCACATACAGAACGGTTCCCGCTCACTGGCTGAGCGAGGGGCGGGGGCGACACTGAGGGTTGCGATCCGTTGCCGGACACGAAAAAAAGACAAAAAGGAAAACAAACAAACAAAAAAAGAGTACTAGAAAGGTTGTTAGCAGAGGCTGGGGCAGGGCACCGTCAGAATGAAGAGATGCTGGTCAAAGGCTACAAAGCTTCAGTTAGATGGGAGGAATAATTTTCAGAGATCTATTGCACAGCATGGTGACTACAGTTAATTTATATCGTATATTTCAAAATTGCTAAGTGTATATTTTAAATGTTCTCATCATAAAGATACATATGTGATGTGATGTATATGCTAATTATCTTGACTTAGTTATTGCATGGGGTAAACATGTATCAAAACATCACGTTGTGCCCATAAATATAACTACTTGTCTATTAAAATATTTTTCTTATTTTATTTTTTTTATTTTAACTTCTCAGTATACATTGTAGTAGATTTTGGTGTCCCTTTACCCTTTCCTCTACCCATTTCAAGTTCAAGGAATTGTGATTGTTGTGTCTTCTTCCCTCCACCCTTTATTTGTTTGTATATTTATTTATTTTTAGCTCCCACAAATAAGTGAGAATATGTGGTATTTCTGTTTCTGTGCCTCCCTTGTTTCACTTAATATAATTTTCTCTAAGTCCATCCATGTTGTTGCGAATGGCAGTATTTCATTCTTTTTTACAGCAGAGTAGTATTCCATTGTGTAGATATACCACAGTTTCCTTATCCACTCATCTGATGATTTAAACAAATTAAAAAAAAACATAAATAATAATAATGTCAAAAAAGAAAGAAAGAAAAGAACGCAGTAGTTTGTCTTGTGAAATTTTCTAGTGTGTAACTTGCTCATTGCAAAGGAACATAATTTTAAATTCTAGCCAAATATTCCACTGGATGCATCTATGAGTGTTATTTACCATTTGTTGGGTTGTATAAGCTTGTTTCCTCTGCTATGATCATCCTTGCAGGATCCTTTCCTTGAGATACTTTCCCAAAAGCAGAATTGTTGGGTTAAAAGAGAGGCAGAAATTAAAGTATTCTGGTATGCCATCAGTCATGTGGCTTCTAAACTTTGTGACATTGGCAGTTGGTTTTCATGGGGCTTCTTCATTCCAGAAACTCTTACCACGTCTGGCTTAAGAGAGATTCTCAGATTGTTGTTCCTGGTGTCTCAGTGCTATGGGAAGCAGGTGCCTTCCCCTGCTCTCAGGTAAGTCGAGCAAAGAATTCCCCTCACCTCACCCCATGCCCTGGTATCCCAGCTTTATTTGCTTCCCCAAACTTGGCACTTTCTATGGCAATAACATGTGTGCCTGTCCTATTAGAAACTCTCATACTAAATCTCTTAGCTTGAGGTCTCCCAAAACAGAACCAAGACAAGGACTTGTGTGTAAGTAATTTATTTAGGAAGGGATCCCAGGAGGTACAAGAGAGGGGTTGGGGGCTGCCACACAAGGATGGGCGAAGGGCCTGTGAAGCATGAGTGAATGAGGGGTGGTAACTGGAGCTTAAACCTGCTGGGGACCCTCCAAGGGACAGTGTAATTTCCAAACATTTCTGGCCTGCCCTGCATAGGCTGCAGAAAAATGCCCTCTTGCAGAGAGGTACATTAAGTTATTTTCATATAAAGAAATGCCCTCTGGGGTAAGCTATAGGAACACTTCAAATACCTGCTACACTGATCGACCATCAAGAGGACCCATGCTTGGAGTGCCATACCTCAGTATGTCACAACAACTTGGACCTACACACCCTTCTGCTCTGGGCTTTAGGGTCTTAGAGGTAATTAAAAAATATCCACAGGAGGAGTCAGATACAGTTTAAGGATGGAAAGTTTGTTAGCTGATGTTGCAGGCAAGTCATCTTTAATACTCTACGTCAGAGGTTAGCAGATCTTGCAGGCAAGTCATCTTTAATACTCTATGTCAGAGGTGGGCAAACTTCTTTTGTAAAGGGCCAGATTCAGCTCTGTGGGTCCTAGAGTCTCTGCCTTAACTACTCAGCTCTGTCAGAGGTTAGCAGATCTTGCAGGCAAGTCATCTTTAATACTCTATGTCAGAGGTGGGCAAACTTTTTTTGTAAAGGGCCAGATTCAGCTCTGTGGGTCCTAGAGTCTCTGCCTTAACTACTCAGCTCTGCTGCTGCAGCACAAAAGCAAACACAGCCTCTACGTAAATGAACGGGCGTGGCTGTGTGTCAATAAATCTTTACTTATACATATAAAAAATGTGAAATTCATGTAGTTTTCATGTGTCATGAAATACTATTTTTCTTTGATGTTTTCCTAATAATTTTGAAAATATAAAAACCATAACATTTAACTCATGGGTTGTACAAAAATAGACCCATAATTTGGTGACCTCTTCTCTAAGAGAACCAAGTGATATTTCTTTTCCTGAAAAATAAAAGCATTCACAAGGAAATTGCTTATGGTTGAGTGTTTTTGTCTTGCAAAAATGGCCATGTCATATGATTCAACCTAATATGATGACTCTTTAAATATAATGTTTTGTCAGTAACCATGACATTGAGCATAGTAAATATAACCGAGGAGGCAGAAGGAGATGGGTTAACTTCATCTTTTCCAGTAGATTTCTCTGGTTCTTTGATAATCCAAATGGACCATGGGAACAACAGAAATCCATTTACCTAGATATTATTTCTCACACCTACGCCACTTGGGGGCTGATGTTGGTATAAAAGCACATGCCTCCATATTTTAGCAAGGGATTCCAACACGACCCGCTTGCAATGGAAGGATAAGGGAAAAATCCCTTTGTCTAGTGGCTGGTCATTCCCAGCCTATCTGCCTTGAGCAAGTGATATTATATATCCCAGGAAGAAATAGGTGGGAAAATTTTCTGCATTTCTGAGTTTATCCCCAACTCTAATATGAAGCTTCTGTCTGATAACATGGCAGCAGAAATGGATCATATTGAAAGCATCCTTAGCCATTCCAAATTTGCTGCAGTATTTGGATTCCCAGGATTTTCATGGTTTGTGTTATTCAGATCTCCTCTTACCCCAGAGAAAGCCCTGGTTGTTAAGGTTAAGCCTGCCCTGTCCACTATCACAACCACCGGCCACATATGGCTACTGAGTACTTGAAATGTGGCCACTTTGGATGGAGATGCGCTGTCTGTGCAAAACACATACTGAATTTCAAAGACCTAATGCAGACAAAAAAGAACGTGAATAACTAACAATTTGTTTTATATTGATTATGTGTTGGAATGATAACATCTTGACTATATTGGGTTAAATATGTTATTGCAAATAATTTGTACCTGTTTACTTTTAAAAAATGCATCTATAGATCATTTAAAAGTCCTATGTAGTTTGCATTCTATTTTTATTGGACAGTGCAGGGTTTGGGGGCTGGACTGATAAAGGGAGACCGTGGAATATAGAAAGGAGATTTCAAAGTTGGCCTTTTGGTGCTACACTTAGAGGAAAAGTTGAACAAGCTACTGGATTTTGAGACACTGGGACACACAATTGCGATCGGATGTACCTCTCACTCTCTAGTAGTATATGATTCCCACTCCTATGACTCCTGTTTTTATTCCACCTGGAAGAATCTGCAGTGAAGTTAGCACATATGATTGGGCAATGAGTTAGGGTTAGTCACTCCTAACTCACCCAGACTTCAACCAAGCAGAGCCCCAGGGAATCCCCATCTAAACTATCTCCTCCACTCTCTGTTCCAGGTCTTATTGTCTTGCTGGCTTTATCAGGATCAGGAGCCACGAATTCTGGAGGTAAGTCTATTCATAGCCAAAGGCCAGAGGAAGGGCAATTGGGATCAGGAAGCTTCCTTCTTTCTTAGAAGGGAGGGAACACTTTTCAAAAGAGAAGAAGAGAGCACTGAGTCACTGGTGCTTTCTGCATACTCCTTGGAACTCCAAAGGGTGGTTCCCCCTTTTCCATCATCACCATCATCACCTCCATTTAATTAGTACTTGCATGGCACCAGGATGGCTGCTAAGCAAATTATGCATGTCATCCCATTCTGTCCTCATGATATTCCTACAAAGAAGGTACTAATATTATCCCCACCTGATCAATGGTCCTCTGGTGAAGTAACTGGCTCAAGGTCACATAGCTAGTGAGTGCTGGACTCTGCTCTTTCCTTCCCCAAAACCTGTGTCCTAAGTCATTCTGGAAAACACTTTGGCTTTACCCCAAATCTTGGGTGGTTTTCCCAAGAAGCAGATCCTGAGACAAGGACTTGAGAGCATGTCATTTATCTGGGAAGTGATCCCAGGAAGCAACAGCCAGGAGTGGGACATGACATAGAAAGTGGAGAAGCCAATGTAGGACCCATTATCATGCAATGGGTAACCATGTGGGCGACAGGAGCCTAATTCCCTGAGGCAACTAATGGACATGCATGGATCAAGCACCTAGAAGTTATTTCCCTCGGGCCGGCCCGGTGGCGCACTGCTATAATGCGCCGCTTGGGAGCGCAGCAGTGCTCCTGCCGAGGGTTCGGATCCCACGTACAGACTGGCCGCTCACTGGCTGAGCGAGGTGCGGGTGCAACACCGAGGGTTGCAATTCCGTTGCCGGTCCCGGTCTGGTACGGGCGCGACACTGAGGGTTGCGATCCGTTGCCGGTCACGAAAAAAGACAAAAAGGAAAAAAAAAAAGAAGTTATTTCCCTCAATGGGTGAGAAAGCTTGTTTTTTGTTTTTTTGTTTTTGATTGTGGTAAAATATACATAACATAAAGTTTGCCTTTTTAACTACCGTCAAGTATGCAGTCTGGTGGCATTAAATTCCTTCATATTGTGCAGCCATCACCACCATCCATCTATCTACAGACACGTTTCATTTTGCAGAAGTGAAACTCTGTACCCACTAAAGACTAACTTCCCATTCTCTTCTTCCAGTCCCTGGCAATCATGATTCTACATTCTGTCTCTATGATTTTGACTACTCTGGGTACCTCATATAAGTCAAATCACACAATATTTGTTCTTTTATGATTGGCTTATTTCATAGAACATATTGTCCTTGAAGTTTATCCAATTTGTAGCATGTGTCCAAATTTTCTTCCTTGTAAAGCTGGACAATGTTCTATCATGTGGATATACCACATTGTGTTTATCCATGCATTCATCGATGGGCACGTTGGTTGTTTCCACTTTTGGGCTATTGTAAGTATTGTTGCTTTAGACACCGGTGTTTGAATATCTCTTTGATACCCTGCTTTCAACTGCTAGGAGTGGATACCCAGTAATGGAATTGCTGGATCAAATGATAATTCTAGTCTTTAATTTTTTTTTCCTTTTTGTCTTTTTTCATGACTGGTAATGGGATTGCAACCCACGGTGTCACGCCCATACTGCAACCGGCAATGGGATCGCAACCCTCGGTGTCACGCCCGCACCGCGCTCAACCAGTGAGCGGACCGGTCTCTATATGGGATCCGAACCCTCAGTGGGAGCGCCACTGCACTCCCAAGTGCCGCACTCTACTGAGTGCGCCACTGGGCCGGCCCTAGTCTTTAATTTTTTGAGAAACTTCCACACTGTTTTCCATAGAGGCTGCACCATTTTACATTCTTACTAGCAATAAACAAGGGTTCCAGTTTCTTCACATCCTCACCAACACACCAACACACCAGCAGTTGTGTCTGTGTATGTATATATATAAATAAAACCCATAGCTCTCCTGCAGAATATATATATGTATGGAGAGAGAGAGAGAGAGAGAGAGAGAGAGAGAGAGAGAGAGAGAGAGAGAGAGAGAGAGAGAGAGA
>NW_007733294.1:185332-186242 GCF_000696425.1 Galeopterus variegatus | reverse complement strand
GCCAAAGGATGTCACAGAGCTATTCCCAAGAAGACATTCTTCCTTATTTTATTTTATTTTAAAGATGACTGGTAAGGGGATCTTAACCCTTGAGTTGGTGTTGTCAGCACGATGCTCTCCCTAGTGAGCCAACTGGCCATCCCTATATAGGGATCTGAACCCATGGCCTTGGTGTTATCAGCACCACACTCTCCTGAGTGAGCCATGGGCTGGCCCTAAAGAGGACATAATTCTGACCACAGCCTCTGCTATGTTGTAGGTGCTCAAGGGATATTTCTTAAATGAATGAATGAATAAATGGACAAAGTAATGGATGGATTCTGTGTTCCCTGCAGCTTTCTGTCAATGCCCTGAAAATGCCACCTGCCACAACAGCACCCATTGTGCTTGTGAAAATGGATTCCAGTCCACATCTGGGAGGAAATACTTCTTTGGGACCTCTGGTAAATGTGAAGGTATAAATATTTATGAGGTTTTAATTTAATCAATCATTGGTGATAACTATCCTTTCCCATATGTTCTCTGCCCAGGGCACATAAACCCATAGCCTAAATAAAACCCATAGCTCTTCTGCAGAATAATTGACAAGGTACAGATATTGTCTAGATGTACTTGTCCCTGAGTTCTGAGACTAGAGAGAGTAAGTGTGAGTCACCAGCCCAGGGCACCTTCTGTCTGTGGGTTGCCTTGCTTGAACCTCAACTCTGGCACAGGAACGGCTGATGTGGCACAGAGATGCAGGACATACAAACGTTGCATAAGCCAGCATGTAAGTAGTGTGGTCTCTTAGCCTCACTTACAGCCTTTCCTAATAGTGTGTTAACTTATCCTGTCTTTATTCACTTGCTACTCACTGTGTGTTTTAAATTAACAAGCAGCATAATTCAGTATTTAAACAAAACACCTTCCC
>NW_007733294.1:175800-183854 GCF_000696425.1 Galeopterus variegatus | reverse complement strand
GTGGGATAGCTGGGTCATATGGTAGATCTATCTGCAACTGTTTGAGGAACCTCCAAACCAGGAAAATGGCATATTTCTATGAAAATAAAAAAAATAATATTTTCTCTTGATTCACAGATATTGATGAGTGTAAGATGGGGCTGGCAACGTGCACGCAGAAAGCATATTGTAAAAATAAAATAGGAAGTTACATCTGCAGCTGTGTGATAAACTATACTTTCTTCAACTGGTTGGCTAGTTTAATTGATATTGATCAGGCAGGATGCTATGGTAAGAACTTCCAAATATTTTTTCTACCATAAAAAGGGGGTGGGGGGAGCCTATGAGAGCTCCATCAATTTCAGGCCAAGGTAAGAGAACAAATCTCTGTCCTAACCCTTGGCCCTCATCCCTTTGTTTTTCTTCATTATCTTTTACAAGAAAATGTCATCTAAGCCTGTGACTTCAATAACCAACTTTGCGCAGATGCCTTACAAATTTATATCTCCAATGCAGGTGTATTTCCTCAGCTTCCAAAAAGACATCTCTAATTTTCTTCTGAACTTCTTTACTTATTAATCTCTCACTCACCTTAAATTCAGTTTTTGTCTGTCTGTCTGTCTATACGCTAAAGCCCATGAGTTTATACCAATACCTTTGACTCCAGTCCAACACTGAAGTTTGTTCTAGCCTCCCCTCTTTTCTTATTTGTAACTTCTTTCTCCAACAATGAGAAGCCTGGCTGTCCCTATCTGTGACATATTTATTTATTTGTTAAATCCTAATATAACTCCATATTTTGAGTTAGATTGGATTTAAGTACTGGTGTTTCCATTTACCAGTAGGCTTTTGGTTAACGACTGAACTTATATATGCTTCATCTGTAAATGGGAATAATAATAATATCTGTGGTGTTAGTTATGTGTTCCTGCAGAGCACCCCAATATTTACTGGCTTAAAACAACACATATTGATAGTCTCACAGTTTCTGTGGGTCGACATTCTAGGCGTGGCTTAGCTGGGTCCTCTGCCTCAGGGCCTCTCACAACTGCAATCAAGGCGTTGGCTGGGGCTGCAGGTTCATCTGTAGATTTGACTGGGGCAGGATCTGCTTCCAAACTCACTCATATGGTAGCTCACAGAATTCAGTGTTTTTTTTTTTTTTTTGTCTTTTTTCATGTCCGGTAACGGACCGCAACCCTCAGTGTCGTGCCCGTACCGGACCGGGACTGGCAACGGGATCACAACCCTCGGTGCTGCACCCACCCCTCGCTCAGCCAGTGAGCGGGAACCGGTCTGTATGTGGGATCCGAACCCTCGGCGGGAGCGCCACCGCGCTCCCAAGCGACGCACTGTAGCAGTGCGCCACCGGGACGGCCCCCAGAATTCAGTGTTTTTGAAGTCTGTTGGTCTGAAGCCCTCAGTTCCTTTCCAATGGTTGGTGGGAGGCATCCCTCAGTTCTTAGATATGTGACCTCTCTAGTTTGCTTTGTGATAGCAAGCACCTAAAAATAGCCAGAAAGAGAGTATGAATAATGCAGAAGTCACAGTCTTTTACAATCTAGTCTCAGAAGAGACATCCTATCACTTTTGCTGTATTCTGTTCATGATAAATAAGTCACTGGGTCCAGTCCACAGTCAACAGGAAGGGACTACACAAGGGTATGAATACCGAAAGACAGGGATCATTGGGAACCTTTAAGAAACCTGCTTTCTGGATTGAATAACGTTGCCCCCAAATTCACTTCCACCTGGAACCTGTGAATGTGGTATTTATTTGTCCTAGGAAACTAAATACACTTCATCTGTTCTTTATGATTAATGCATGTAAAATACTTAGCAGTCTCAGGCACTTAGGAAAGCTTGACAAATATTAGCTATTATCCTACATAAGTCTGTTCTAGAACATTCTGTGTTTCATTAAATGAGATAACTTATATACTATATTATGCAGTCAACTGTTCCTCTGTTATTAAATCAGTTGATTCCTTTGGGAAGCCTTCCATGCACGCAGTATGTGTGGGGGCCTCTGCTGTATACTCCCATGTCACGTTGCCTCATTTATTAAGAGTGTCACTATCTGTCACTTAATTACTTATTTGTAACTATTTGTGTTATGGCTTTCCTGCTGGGTTGCACACTCCACAAGTGGACACCCACTGTCTCTTTTACTAAACTACATCGTGCCTGGTTTTGAGTAGGTGCCCAATAAATATTATTGGCTGAATTATTAAACTGGAGGCCCCATCCTTTTTATAAGAATTCCTTTTTACAATTCTTCTGTAAAATACATTTGAGACTTCTTAGTAGGGAATTAGAATGGGCTACAGAAGCATCAGGGAAAGACCCACCTTGAGGGTGATTTCAGGAAGGCAGCTGAGTCAGGGCGTGTTTTCTCCTGTATCTCATTTAATAACGACTTTTCTTTTCCAGAGGATGGTAGGGAGGAGACACAGTCACAAGTGCACATTTGGGTAAGTGAGGTAGAGCTGGGGTTTGGGAAACAGTTGGAAGGCAGCTGAGTCAGGGCGTGTTTTCTCCTGTATCTCATTTAATAACGACTTTTCTTTTTCAGAGGATGGTAGGGAGGAGACACAGTCACAAGTGCACATTTGGGTAAGTGAGGTAGAGCTGGGGTTTGGGAAACAGTTGGTCTGTCCTACCATGTTATTCTCCTGTTCAAACACTACAATAGCTCCCTATAAATATAGGATAGAGTAATTGTCATTCAGGGGTGACTTTGTTCTTTCTCCTGGGGTCATCTGGCAATGTCTGGGGATACTTGGTTGTTACAACTTGGTAGGGGGAGATGTACCACTAGCATCTAGTAGATAGAGATGAAGGATACTATTTAACATGTTATAATGCCCAGGACAGACTTCCACAATCAAGAAATATCCAGTCCCAGATGTCAGTAGAGATCGAGAAACTCTGGGATAGGGTGACTTTTAAAGACCTGCACCTCAGCTGTCATTTAAAGACCTGCACCAAGTATCTAGAACCTCATTCCCACCTCCACCTACAGCTCCTTAATAGATACTGTTGCCTCATGGGCTCACCTAACCACACTTAAGATTTAGTGAGAGTCTACCTAACTAGCTTTATATCTTTAAAAGGAAAATCTGAAGAAAAATGGAAGCAAAAAGGACTTTGCAAAAGAGGCTACCAAACTACTTCAGCAAGTGGAATTGACCATTTGGAATCAAAGTTTTGCTTCTCCAGGAAAGGGTGAAAATTCTATATTTGATATAGGTAAGAGAAGGCTGAGTAGACTCCTGTGACCACCATAAAGGGATCTTAGTTCTGGCATAGCCATGGCCCATTCATGATGGTGTCTCTTAGCTTCCACAATTATAGGCTTTCCAAACGAATGTTCTCCATGAATAGGGCTCTGCTTCCGAAATATAAATTCAAGGTACAAGGGAATAAACCAGCTCTCTTCTCCTCTCCAAGTTCCCTTGGTATGATGAAAAGTACTTAAAGCATATCCATGGGGGGTGGTCAGTTAACTCAGTTGGTTAGAGTGGTGTTAATAATACCAAGGTCCAGGATTCAACCCCTATACTGGTCAGCTGCCTGCCAACCTCCCCCCACAAAAGAACATATCCACCATGCCACCATGGCAAGTAGATATGACAAGATCAAAGTGTTTTCCTATTGTACTCTCATAGAGTTATTACAACACAGAATACTTTACCTCTGGTTACCAAAATCTGTGTAGGTTTTTTCCCTACACCGCCCAAGCAATTCTCCAGTGGACACCAACTGGGTGTCCTATAATTCAATTCTGACACTGTCTACCTGGAGATAGTGTCAGATCCCACAGGTTGAGGGCTCAGTCACACAAGACTGCCCACCCCCACTTCAGATGCCAACCACAAGACCCAGGATGTAAACTGTACTTCTGACTGTCCAACTATTAGAGTTCCCACAAACCCATCCATGGATTCAATTAATTTGCAGAACGTTACTCATATTTAACCTTTTATTATAAATGATATTACGATTGACACAGATGAACAGCCAGATGATAGAAATATATAGGGCACGGTATGGGAGAAAGGGTGTGGAGATTGATTCTATGTCCTCTCAGGGCATGCCACCCTCCAGGAAACCACATGTTCAGCTGTCTGGAAACTCTCTAAACCCTGTCCCTTTAGACTTTCATAAAGGCTTCATTTTGTAGGCATAATTGATTACATTATTGGCCATTGGTATCACCTCAACCTTTAGCCCCTTCCTCCTTCCTGGGGGGTGGGACTAAAAGTTCCAGCCTTCTATTTATATGTTGGGTTTCTCTGGCAATCAGCTCCCATCCTGAGGCTATCCAAGATCCCACCAAGAGTTACGTCATTAGAACAAAAGATGCTCCTAATACCCAGGAGATTCTAAGGGATTTAGGAGCTCAGCCACATGCCCTCATCACTCAGGAAGTTACAAAGATCTTAGGGGCTTCATGTCAGAAACCAGAGTCGAAGAGCAAATATCAGAACAAAAGATTCTTATAGTGTCACTATCGCTCAGGAAATTACAAGGGTTTGAGTTCTATGTTAGAAACCGTGGTGGGAGACCAAGTATATATTTTTATTATATCACAATATCACAGCCACCATGGTTAGATCAGAAATACCTCTCAGCCCCAGTTACATTTGGCCCTAGAAAAATCTAAACCTGGTGGAGATATTTGTTTCCTGGTTCAGACTCTCATTTCCCCAGGGAAAGGTCTCCACTGGGATCCGTGTCCTTTCACCCCAGTAAACTTCAGTGAGGACTATCTCCATCCACCTCAGGTTTTGAACAATTTTAAACCTCAAAAGGAAAGAAGGGAAATAGCTCTCTCCACACTTGCTTTTTATTTCAAGAGTCCACTTAGCCTCTGTATCTGTTAATCATTTAAAAAAAAAACACAACTTTTGGCTTTATTGATTATTTCTATCATTCTGTTTTCTTTTTTATTGATTTCTGCTCTTTATTATTTCCTTCCTTCTACTTTCTTTGTATTTATTTTGCTTTGTGTCTTCTAACTTCTTGACTTGATAGCTTTAATTATTGATTTTTTTTTTTTTTTGTCTTTTTTCGTGTCCGGCAATGGATCGCAACCCTCAGTGTTGCGCCCGTACCGGACCGGGCGCAACACCCTTGGTGTTGCTCCCTCACCTCACTCAGCCAGTGAGCAGGAACCGGTCTGTATGTGGGATCCGAACCCTCGGCGGGAGGGCTGCTGCACTCCCAAGCGGCGCACTGTAGCAGTGCGCCACCGGGCCGGCCCTTAATTATTGATTTTAAACCACCCTCTCTTTCTATTATAAGCATTTAAAGCTGAAATTTAGCAATAAATTAGAGCTATACATTTTTCTCTAAGCATTGCTTTGGCTGCATCCTGCAAATTTGTATACGTTGGGGTTTCATTACCATTCAGTTCGAAATACTTAAAAGTTTTCTGTGTGATTTATCACTTGACTTACAGGTTATTTAGAAATGTGTTGCTTAATTACCAAATATTTGAGGCTTTTCTAGGTATCTTTTTGTTAATGACTTCTTATATAATTTTATTGTGGGTTTTTCATCAAGAAAAAATGCTGAACTTTGTTCAATGCTTTTTCTGCATCAATTGAGATGGTCATGTGCTTTTTATCTTTTATTCTGTTAATGTGATGTATCTTATTGTTTGATCTGCATATGTTAAACCAGCCTTGCCTGCCAGGGATGAATCGTACTTGGTTATGATACACAATCTTTTTGATATGTTGCTGTCCAACAGCATATCCTAAAAGATTTCAATCCTTTTGAATTTATTGAGATTTGTTTTATAGTCTATCTTGATAAATGTTTCATATGAACTTAGTATTTGTATTAAGATACAGGACCTGGTGGTATAACAAAGGCTAAAATAACAGTGGCTTAACTGTTCTTTCTTTAACAGTTTGGGCGTAAAGAGTCAAGGGCTAGTGTGGCAGTTCTTTTTTTTTTTTTTTCTTCTGGTGGCTGGCTGGTATGCAAAACCGAACCCTTGATCTTGGTATTACAAGGCTACACTGTAACCAGATGAGCTAACTGGCCAACCCCTAATGTGGCAGTTCTAAGGCAACTCTATGCTCTGCCAACTTCAACATCCAACTTCCAGCTTGTCTTACAAGATAGTTGTTTTAGTTCCACATCTTCTTAGCAGCCAATGGGATGGGGAATAAAGGAAGAGTAGAAACCATATACATTCTTTTTTTTATCTTAAATTTTTATTTATTATTAGCATATTCATTCTTACAAGTCGTGATATTTCTTTATGCCCTTTGCCCGATCTATCACTTCTCAAACCCCGTCCTTTCCTCCCCCCATCTCTAGTATCCTTAGGTGTGTTTTCTCCTTCTGAAAGTTCTATGTATTGTTGTGGTTTTGTCTTTCTTTCTTTTCCTTCATTCCTCCCTTCTTCCCGCATTCCCTACACCCCCGCCTTCCTTCCTAGCAGCCAGTTATGAGTGAGAAAATGTGGTATTTCTGTTTCTTTGTCTGGCTTCTTTCACTTAGCATTATTTTCTCCAGACTCCTCCATGTTGCTGAAAATGGCAGAATTTCATTCTTCTTTATGAATAAGTAGTATTCCATTGGGTATATATACCACGTTTTCTTTATCCAGTCATTGTTGATGGATACTTAGGTTGGTTCCATATCTTTGCTATTGTAAACAGAGCTGTGATGAACATGGGAGTGCAGGTATCCCTTCAACATGATGATTTCCATTCCCTTGGATATATACCCAGCAGTGCATACGCATTCTCTTTAGCACACATCATTCTGATCTTCCAACAACTAGCCTTCAAATAGTTGCACAGCTCCATGTAGCTAGAAGGGGGGTGGAAAATGACTTGTGTTTAGCTTAAATATAGGAGTTCTAGTCCCAAAGAAATAAAGGGTGAAAGATTATCATGAACAATAAGCAGTCTGCCATGGCCCCTAGGACAGTTTTTCACCTGTCCAGAGACAAATTCTGTGTAACAAAGAATTTTTAAGAGGGCGATCTTACATCACAACTTGTGTTTTAATGTTTATCTGATATGGAGAGAGGTCACTTAAAGAATTCCTCCCAAATACATAAGATCTACCCTAAGTGATTATTTCCTTGGAAAATATTTAACTGCTTAGCCTCTCTTGCTTAAAAAATCAAGCCGCCCCCCACACCAGGCACTCCAGTACACATTACTATGAATTTTTTTACCCTTTAAGTATCTTGTAGTAAATGCTTACCTTGCTCACCCAAGTTCCAGTTTTGGGAAGCATGGCCATATCCTTTCTTCTCTTGGGTTGTGTGACCAGTGTGTGTTGATTAAGCCTTTCTGAACACTATGTTCCCACCAGCCAGAGATGTCAAGGGGATAGCCATCTGGTCTACCTTGTATAGGGGAGATGGAATTACCAGTAGGGGAACTTCCAAAGAAGGGAGTTCTTCAACAAGTTTCTTAGGCATGAGCCATGAGTATAAAAGAACACACTTTCTTAATGTTTCCAGTCTATGAAACCAAGAAGTGCACTGAGACAAGTGAAACGACTCTTCTGGAAGCTGGAAATAACACAGTCAATATCAACTGCACTGATGCTTTCAGAGGAACCACAAGAGGTACTTTGTCTACGATGAATTCTCTTGACTCCAAGTTCCAGGCATCAATATCTCATTTCTAGATTACTGGGCCAAGGGGTGGGGACTCGCAAAGTTTTCAAAGTAGAGACACTTTGAATAGTAAAATTAGAAGATATTCCTTGACCACTGACCATGCCTTTTGGGGGATGAGGTTGAGCTCTCATAAGGAGTGTGTACTTTGTGATACACACTGAGGTTCAAACAGGGATCCCTTGACATGCCTTCTTAACAAGGACAGGTCAATGCATGCCCAGTATCCATGTGATGGTCTGAACAGGTAACACTCAACAGTGGCAGATGATCGTTGCCTCAAGCAGCATTTCCTTTCTAAAGAGCTTTTTGGACACCCTATTCAAAGTCGTTGCCCAGTCTTTCTCTACTTACAGGTGAGCAAATTTGTTCTGTAAATGGGCTGAATAATAAATATGATAGGCTTTTTGGGCCA
>NW_007733294.1:173144-175203 GCF_000696425.1 Galeopterus variegatus | reverse complement strand
AGGTGAGCAAATTTGTTCTGTAAATGGGCTGAATAATAAATATGATAGGCTTTTTGGGCCAGACAATCTTTGTCATATCTACTCAGCTCTGCAACTATAGCATGAAAGTAACCACGGATGATAT
This sequence comes from Galeopterus variegatus, assembly GCF_000696425.1. Classification (NCBI taxonomy): domain Eukaryota; kingdom Metazoa; phylum Chordata; class Mammalia; order Dermoptera; family Cynocephalidae; genus Galeopterus; species Galeopterus variegatus. Next base: position 175,079 of record NW_007733294.1, on the reverse strand, counting down.
GTAAATGAAGGCATGTGAATGTGTGCCAATAAAACTTTATTTACAATAACTGGTGGCAGGCTGAATTTAATCCTCATGTCATAGTTGGCCACTCCTACTTTATCCCATCACCTTAAGTCTCTGCAAAGCACCTACACTGTATAAATTTTTTCTAATTTATTTATTTATTGTCCACCTCTTCCACTACCATGCTCGCTCACTGATGGCAGGGATTTTGTGTTGTTCACTGCTGTATCATAATGCCTAGAATGCCCAGCACACAGTAGGTGCTCAATAAATATTTGACAAATGAAAAAATAAACAAACAAGTAAGTAAATGCATGTAAGATATTTCAAGGACAAAGACCCAATTACCTTGAGAGTGCTATATTTCCTTCAGAAAATTCCTGGCTACAGATGCATCTGCTTTCCTTACTGGGAGCTGTACAGTGGGGAAAGGAAAGAAAAGGATCTAAAAATGAGTCGATTTTTACAATGGAGAAAACAATAGTACAGGTGATAAGTGGCTTTGGCCAAAAATGGAATAGTGGCACGTGAATAAGTGAAGTTTGGGAATCACCCCATTATCAGTGCATTTAACTTCTGTGAATTAAATTATACTTTTATGAAAAGAGAAGATGGAATAGGAAGAAAGGTAGAGAAAGGGGGAGAGAGAGAGAAAGAGAAAAAAGAGGTGGGAGGAGAAAGAGAGAGATAATAGGAGTGAATTAATCAAATAGAATGGGTCATCCTGCGTACCTTTCCACTAAATTTTATGCACCAGAGTGAGCTTAAGATAGAAGATGGAAATGTGTGGTTTCCTTGGCCACCTTGAGTTCCACCTGCTCTTCTGAGGACAAGAGTCTTGCCTTATGCCTCTGATTTTGATTCCTAATAGCTTGTATATATGTTTAGGACCCATTGATGAACATATTTTGCACATATGCCTCTTATACTATGTAGTGCATTATAATATGTATTACATAGGCAGAATGCTGCACCCCAAACTACACATAGTGTATTGCATGGGCAATTTATGGGGTGTCCAAGGGCAGATTTGTCTATACATCATGTTTTCCTTATGATCCTCAAATAAGACACTAGTGCCCCAACTCCCCAAGCTATGGATGCCCTATAACATTGTTTTTCTCCTGATTTCTCAGATGAAAGTGCTGTTGCACTTATCACGTACCGATCTCTTGGGGATATTCTGAGTGGATCCTTTTTTAATAATAGACGTGAGATGCAGAGAGTAAAACTGAACTCTCGTGTTGTGAGTTGCACCACTGGTTTGAAGGAAAAAGTTTACCTGTCTAAACCTGTGTTCCTGACTTTGCAACAAACTCAGGTGAGCAGAGCCCAGGGCTAGTTCTCTATGCAGTGCCTTACAGCAAGAGGGTGTATTATTAGCTTCCTGGTAGGAAACTGAATTCAACTCTGATTATTGAGAGGTAAAAGAACAGACAAGAAATATTAGGGCACTATCAAGTGATATTTCACCTTGCACCTGTTAGAATGGCTATTATCAAAAAGTCACCAGTGAGTATCGCTGAGGATGTGGAGAAAAGGGAATTCTTATACATCTGCAGTAGGAATGTAAATTCAGTCATTATGAAAAACAGTATGGAGATTCCTCAAAAAGTTAAAAAGAGAATTATCATAGGATCCATCACTCTCACTGCTGGGTATATAAGAAAAGAATTGAAATCACGATCTCCAAAATATACCTGCACCCTCATGTTCACTGAAGCCAAGACATGGAAACCACTTAAGTGTCTGTCAACAGCTGTTTGGATAAATAAAATGTTGCAAATATAGTGGAATGTTTTTTAGCCTTAAAAAAGAAGGAAGATTTGCCACTTATAACAATATAGATGAGCCTGGAGGACTATTTTGCTATGTGAAATAAGCCAGACACTGAAAAACACATACTACATGATGTCATTTATATGTAGA
>NW_007733294.1:166267-172644 GCF_000696425.1 Galeopterus variegatus | reverse complement strand
TGATTGTGGATATAATTTCACAAGTTATACGTATATCAAAACATCACATTATGAACCTTAAATATATACAAGTTCTGTGGGTGTTTTTGTCAATCATAGCTCAACAAGATAAAAAAAAATGTTGAGGCATGCAGGGACTGCCACAGTGAAAAGCTATTCTCACATGGAAACCTAAAAAGGCAGTGGAGGGGTAATAATTCTTGTGCCCAGTGGGAGCTGGAGACAGGGAGGAGGGATCAACTAGCAGAAATAGATACAGCCTGGAGATGAAAGAGAATCTGGAAGAAATCCCTGATGTCTCTCTCCTCTCTCACCCAATGATCTGTCACCAGCACCTCTCATGGGTTCTATCCATGGCAAGGAACCTGGGTGGAGCTGTGCCTAAGGGTCCATCTCTGGGGCACTGAGATGGCCAGAGAAGGGCAGAATAAATGAAGAATTAACCCCACAACAGGTGGGATGAAGTGAAACTCTTTCCCACAGTGTTTTTACAGTCTGGTTTCCAACCCAGTTTGCATCGTGATTGACTTATAAAGTGAAATAACAGAACCAGGGAGACCCACCTTCACACTATTCTCTTTCCAGCCTGGTGGTGAGAGAGCAAAACATTTCTGTGTCTACTGGGAAGGATCGGAGGAGGGGGGCAGCTGGTCGACGGAGGGCTGCTTTCATGTGCACAGCAATGATTCTTACACCACATGCAAATGCTTCCACCTGTCCAGCTTTGCTGTCCTCCTGGCTCTTACTCACAAGGTACCATTACTTATTTTCTCCTCCTGTGAACTTGATTGTGTCCAGGAAGCTGTGAGGTCACCCTCTGCCTATCTTAGAAAAAGACTCTAAGATAAGGAGTCAAGTGGTAGTCACTGACTTGAAAGGGGACTCCAGGAAGCAGCAGTAGAGGACTGGAGACATGAAATGGGAAAAGGACAGAAGCCAATGCACAGAGCATTATCCAGCCAGTGACAAATGTGGACATCTGGAGATTATTTCCTCTAGGGGACTCTGGGAGTCAGTGTAGAGCACACATCTTGGAGTTATTCTAACTGAGGGGGGAGGAAGTTGGGGTGTTTATATGCCAAATTCTTTTAGTTGTTTGTTGAGAACAACATCCATAGGGTGTTAATCCTCTGGCACTTTTATGGGCATGATCAGAGTGAGCTCAAGCTAACCAGGGAATCCCTCAAACATTGGGATGTTTGCTTGTCAGCCTCAACAGTAGTAAGTTCCAAGGGGGTCTGGGATGGAGAGCATCTTCTACTCTGCAAGAGAGAGTTACAAGAGAAACTCCCGGTCAGACTGGAAGGAAGGAACTGGCTGTCACCAATGACACAACATAGCCTTCTGAATTTCTCAGGACCCAGCAAACTCTAGGATAAGTCATGTTTAAAAAAATTTACCAGACTTCTTCCTGTATTTCTTCTTAGCTCCAATTCATCAAACATTTACAATATGACAACCACTGGGCTGCATGCTTCATAAGCATAACCTTATTTTATGTATTCAACAAATATTTATTGAGTGCCTACTCCATGCCAGGCACTGTTCTAGACCTCGGGAATACAACAGGGACCAAAATAGATTAAAAAAATCCCAGCCTTCATGAGTATCCACTATCCAATAGGATCACTAGCCACATGTAGCCACCGAGCACTTAAAATGTGGCTAGTGCAACTAAAGAACAGACTTCTTAATTTAATTTTATTTTAGTTCATTTAAATTTAACAACTGGAGCAATGTAAAATATTTTTCGGTTCAATGCAACTTTATTGTTTGGTAGGACCATATTTACTTTTACTGCTGAAGATATAGTATCTAAATTGAGATGTGCTCTAAGTGTGAAATACACACCAAATTTCAAAGGCTTAATATTAAAAAAAATAGAATGTGAAATGTCTCATTAATAATTGTTTACATTTATACTGATTATACATCAAACTGATAATATTTTGAACCTTTTGGATTAAATAAAATATACCTGGTAAGTCGATTTTACCTTTTATTTTTTTTTACATTTGTTACTATGGCTTCCAGAAAATTTAACATTACACATGAGGCTCACACGTCCAATTTCTATTGGACAGTGTTGGTCTAGTGGTTTTGGTTTTTCAACATTCCAGGGTGGTAAATGCTACTACAGCCCCCATTTTGAAAATGGGAATGACAAGTTTCAGAGAGATTAATTCACTTGTCAGGATTGAACTAGGAAGCCCGTCTGAATCTCAGGTACAGAACAGCACAGCTGGAAACTATAATGGACTCCTTTGATGGCTTGCAGGAGGAGGATCCCATCCTGACTGTGATCACCTACGTGGGGCTGAGTCTCTCTCTGCTGTGCCTCTTCCTGGCAACCATCACCTTCCTTTTCTGCCGGCCCATCCAGAACACGAGCACCTCCCTGCACCTGCAGCTCTCCATCTGTCTCTTCCTGGCTCACTTCCTCTTCCTCATGGGCATCAACAGAACTAAGCCTGAGGTAGGCAATTTAACCAAATGACCTGCTTGTCATTATCAAATCTAGCCACGTTGTTTTGAGAAAAGATGGGGAGAGAGACATTAGTTAGCAGTGGTGGCATAGGGGGAAAAAGCAAGTATTCCCATTTCAGGTCTCCTGCTGCATAACTTTGAAGAAGGTTCGTACTTTCTGAGAAGCCATTTAGCAAAGCAATTGAGAGTCAAACTGATGGTATTAGATAGTGTTACATTAGCTGCTGTAACAAATCAACTCCAAATTGTCAGATGCTCAGCAGAGTTGCAGTTAATTTTCCCCTTATGCAACAATAGAACATAAGCAAACAGGTTTTTACAGTGTCTACTATCTACCCTCAGACTTGATCGAGGCTCTGTGGTCTTGCAAACACAGATTCCAGGGTTGTCCTGGGTTCCTTTCCATCTTAGCCAACTAGAAAGGGAAAAGAACATGGCAGAGTTCATTGGGGGAGTTTTATATGAGCTACACCAGGAAGTGGTGCATATCCCTTCCTCTCATATTGTATTGGCTAGAACTCAGTCACATGGTCACAGCTAATTGCAAGGGTGGCTGGGAAATGTAGTCCCTGGCTGGGAAGCTACTTTCAAGGTGACAAATCCATACTCTGGATTTGAGGCTGAGGAAGAGGATTGCATTTTTGATGAATTGTGATTTTGCCATGCTGATCTGCACCTGAATCTAAACTCTTCTTTCTTCTTGCTGTAAAACCTTGTTGAAGTGACCTCCCCTTTTTATATATCTATTTTATTTTTTTAATTGACAATATTGTATGTAGGTATTGTGCATAACATGTTGTTTTGAAATGTTTCCATTGTGAACTGACTAAACCAAGCCAATTAGCATATGAATTACCTCACATGCTTATCATTTTATTGTGGTGAGAACACTTAAAATCTACTCTCTTAGCAATTTTTTTTCAGAAAGGAAGAAGTAAAACTATCTCTTTATTTGTAGCTGATATAATGTTTTCTTTTTGAGTTTATTGATTTTTTTAAAAATTTTGAATATTCATGGGATACAAAGCTGATTGTTCCTCCTCTTGCCAATGATGTGGGGGCCAGATTCATATTGGGGACATAGCCATTACCAGAGATTGCTTTTGTACCCTTCGTCCCCTTCCAATTATCCCCCAACCTCCCTCCCCCTTCCCCTCTCCCCTCAACTTCAATTTGTAGCCCAAGGAATGTTCCCTCCCTCTGTTGGATCATGGGACTACTGTGGTCTTTCTTTCCTGCCTTCCTTTCTCTCTCAGCCCTCACTTATGAGTGAGCACATGCGATATTTATCCCTCTGTGCTTTGTTTGTTTCACTCAACATAAGTTTCTCCAGGTTCATCCATGTTTTTGCAAATGGGAGTATTTCATTCTTTTTTATGGCAGAGTAGTATTCCATAGTGTATATATACGACAGTTTCCTTATCCAATCATCTACTGATGGACATTTAGGTTGGTTCCATATCTTGACTATTGTAAACAGAGCTGCAATAAGCATGGGAGTGCAGGTATCTCTTCGACATGATGATTTCCATTCCTCTGGATATATGCCCAGAAGAGGGATTGCTGGATCATATGGAAGATCTATCTGTAGTTGTTTGAGAAACCTCCAAATTGTTTTCCAAAGTGGTTGTACTAATTTACAGTCCCACCAACAGTGATGTAGTGTTCTCTTCTCTCCACACCCTTGCCAGCATTTGTTATTCACTGTCTTTTTGATCATAGCCAGTCTAACTGGAGTGACGTGGTATCTCAATGTGGTTTTAATTTGCATTTCCCTGATGACTAGTGATGTTGAGCATTTTTTCATGTATCTGTTGCCCATTTGTATGTCTTCCTTTTAATTTGGTCTTTTATTTTTTTACTGTATAATTGCTTGAGTTCTATGTGTATTCTGGATATTAGTCACTTGTCAGATGCATAGTTGGCAAAAAATTTCTCCCACTCTCTAGGTTGTCTTTTCACTCTGTTGATTGTTTCTTTTGCTGTGCAGAAGTTTTTAGTTTGATATAGTCCCATTTGTTTATTTTTTCTTTTGCTGCTTGTGCTTTTGGGCTCATGTTCATAAAGCCTGTGTCCTGACCTAACTCCTGAAGTATTTCACCTATATTTTCCCTTAGTAATTTTACAGTTTTGGGTCTTATACCTAAGTATTTATTCCGTTTTGAGTTGATTTTAGTGCATGGTGAGAGATGCATATCTAGTTTCATTCTTCTGCATATGGATATTCAGTTTTCCCAGCACCACTTGTTGAAGAGGCAGTATTTTCCCCAATGCAGATTTTTGTTGCCTTTGTCTAATATCAGATGGCTGTAAGCCTAAGGAGTGATTTCTGGGTTCTCTATTCTACTCCACTAGTCTGAATGTCTATTTTTATACCAGTACCATGCTGTTTTGGTTACAACAGCTTTGTAGTATAATTTGAAGTCAGGCAGAGTTATGCCTCTGGCTTTGTTATTTTGCTCATGATTGCTTTGGCTATTTGGTGTCGGGTCCGCAGCTGGCTGACCTGAACAGCCCTTGCCTTGTTCCTTTCGGTGGGCGAGCGAATGGCCCGGATTACTTTTTCCGTCCGGTCCCCTTTGAGAAGGAAATGGGGTAAGAGAGCCGTGAAGAGAGGTGAGCACAGCCGCCGGCCCCAACCAGCCCGGTTTAAAAGACACTCAGACGCGGCGGGGGTTCTGTCGAGCAGTTCCATTTATTATCACACAAGCACTTGCTTTTATAAGCAAATGGGGAAGGCAGGTTTTTTACATAATCCTATCAGCTTAAAGGTCAAGGGCATGCATCCTGTCTTAATGCCTAGCTATTGTAGTCATGCAGTGTTCATGAGCACAGAAGCACGTATTTGGCCAATAAGGGCTAAGGCAAGGTTCCTGCAGACACCCCCACCCTACTTCCTCCCGGCGCAGTCTTAGGCTGCCACGTTAATGCACCCTTGTGGGCCCATAATGGCGTCGCTTGTAATGTCACTTAAGGTGGCGTTAGTTTTTAAGGCCCGACAATTTGGGATCTTTTGTTTTTCCATATGAAAGGCAAGATTGTTTTTTCCATTTCTGTGAAGAATGTCATTGGTATTTTGATGAGGATTGCATTGAATCTGTAGGTCACTTTGGGTAGTATAGATATTTTCACAATGTTAATTCTTCCAATCCAAGAGCATGGAATATCTTTCCATCTTTTTGTTTCTTCTTTAATTTCTTTCAGAAGTGGTTTGTCGTTCCCATTGTAGAGGTCTTTAACCTCCTTGGTTAAATTGATCCCTAGGTATCATATTTTTTTGGTGACAATTGTAAATGGGCTTACTTGCTTTATTTCTCTTTCTGTTAATTCACTATTTGAGTATGTAAATGCTACTGATTTCTGGGCATTTATTTTGTATCCTGCAATGTTACTGAAGTTATTAACCAGCTCTAGGAGTTTTTTTTGATAGAGTCTTTAGGTTTTCCTATATATAGTATCATGTCATCTGCAAATAGGGAAAGTTTGATTTCATCTTCTCCAATCTGGATTGCCTTTATTTCTTTCTCTTGCCTGATTGCTCTAGCTAGTACCTCCAGTACCATGTTGAATAGGAGTGGTGAGAGTGGATATCCTTGTCTTGTTCCTGTCCTTAGGGGAAGAAGGCCTTCAATTTTTCCCCATTCAGAGTAATACTGGTGGTGGGCTTGTCATAAATGGCTTTTATTGTGTTAAGATGTTTTCATCTACACCTAATTTGTTGAGAGTCTTTATCATGAAAGAATGTTGAATTTTGTCAAATGCTTTTTCAGCATCTATTGAGATAATCATATGGTCTTTGTCCTTGAGCTTGTTGATGTGATGTATCACATTTATTGACTTTCATATGTTGAACCATCCTTGCATCCCTGAGATGAATCCCACTTGATCAT
>NW_007733294.1:154204-165374 GCF_000696425.1 Galeopterus variegatus | reverse complement strand
TGATTCTTTGTATTTCTGTGGTGTCAGTTGTAATGTCTCCCTTTTCATTTCTGATTTTTGTTATTTTGTGGCTTCTCTCTTTTTCTTGTTAATCTAGCTAATGGTGTGTCTATTTTGTTTATCTTCTCAAAAAAACAAGTTTTAGTTTTGTTAATCTTTTCTACTGTTTTTTGGGTCTCTATTTCATTTAGTTCTGCTCTGATCTTAATTATTTCTTTCTGTGTACTGCCTTTAGGTTTGGATTGTTGTTGTTTTTAAAGTTTTTTGAGGCATAGCATTAGGTCATTTATTTGGAGTCTTTCAATTTTTTTGATATAAGCGTTTACTGCAGTAAATTTCCCTCTTAGTACTGCTTTTGCAGTATCCTGCAAGTTTTGATATGATGTATCTTTATTCTCATTAGTTTCTAGAATTTTTTTGATTTCCTGTTTAATTTCTTCTTGGACCCATAGGTCATTTGGGAGCCTACTATTTATTTTCCATGTATTTGTTTATCTTCCAGGGATTTGTTTATTGTTTATCTCCAGTTTTAGTCCATTGTGGTCTGAAAAGATTGTTGGAATGATTTAAATTTTTTAAAATTTGCTGAGACTAGATTTGTGACCTAATATGTGTCTATCCTGGAGAATGTAGCATGAGCTGATAAAAGGAAAGTATATTTTTTAGCTGTTGGGTGAAATGTTCTGTATGTATCTGCCAAGTCCCGTTGGTCTAGGATGTAGAGTACATCCTGTGTCTCTTTGTTGACTTGTTGCCTGGAAGTCCTGTCCCATACAGAGAGAGGGGTGTTCAGATCACCCACTATTAATGTATTAGGACCTATCTCCTTCTTTAGGTCTAAGAGTGTTTGCTTGCTATATCTGGGTGCTCCAGTATTGGGTGCATACATGTTTATGATTGTTATGTCTTCGAGCTGGATAGTTCCCTTTATCATTATATAATGGCCTTCTTTGTCTTTTTAAATGTTTTTGGTTTAAAGTCTATTTTGTCAGATATAAGAATAGCTACTCCTTCTCATTTTTGGTTTCCATTTGCATGGTATATCTTTTTCCATCCCTTCACTTTTAGTCTATGAGTGTCTTTACAGGTGAGGTGGATCTCTTGAAGACAGCATATACTTGGGTCTATCTTTTTAATCTAGTCAGTTAGTATGTGTCTTTTGAATGGAGAGTTTAGTCCATTCACATTTAGTGTAGTTATTGGGAAGAGTTGTTTAATTCCTGTCATTTAATTGCTATATAGGTGGTTTAAATATATTTTGATCATTGTTTCCCCTTTATTTCTCTTCTTCAATGCGAGTTGGGGATTTAAGGTGGAATGGTTTAGCTTCTTTCTCTTTCTTGCTGGCATTTTTGTTTCAACTGTGGGTTTAGCTATTTCTTGTGTATTCATGATGATGGTCACCATTATTCAGAATCCAGATGAATGGCTCCCTTGAGAATTTCTTGCAGGGCTGGTCAAGTGGTGGTGAACTCCAACAACTTTAGTTTGTCTGGGAAATACACTGTTTCTCCCTCATTTCTGAAGGAGAGCCTTGCTGGGTAAAGAATTCTTGGCTGGCAGTTTTTTCTTTTAGTATTTTGAATATATCGTTCCACTTTCTTCTTGCCTGTAGGGTTTTGGTTGAGAAGTCTGCTGTTAGTTTGATGGGGGTTTCCCTATAAGTGACCTGATGCTTTCCTCTTGCTGCTTGTAGAATTCTCTCTTCATCTTTGAGCTTTGCAAATTTAACTATAATATGTCTTGGGGAGGATCTTTTTGGGTTGAATCTGTTTGCAGACCTTTTAACTTCCTGGATCTGAAGGTCTGTATCTTGCCCTACACTTGGGAAGTTTTCTGTTACTATTTCCTTGAGTAGGTTTTCAATACCTTTTCCCTTCTCCTGTCCTTCAGGAATATCCACAATTCGGATGTTAGAGCACTTGAGATTGTCTGCTATCTCTCTTAGGTTTTCCTCATTATTTTTAATTCTTTTTTCCCTTTTTTTTGTCTGCCTGAGTTATTTCAAAAAGACCATCGTCAAACTCTGAAATTCTTTCTTCTGCTTGATCTACTCTGCTGCTCAAGCTCTCCGTTGTGTTTTTTATTTTGTTGAGGGAGTCTTTCACTTCCAGAAGTTCTGCTACACTCTTTTTTATGGTATTAATCTCTTTGTAGATTTCCTCCTTCATATTCTGGATGTTTTTTTCTTGTTTCATTGTGTTCTCTAATTGAGTCTTCCTTTATTTCTTCAAGTTTTCTTAAGATCATTACTCAAAATTCTTTTTCAGACATTTCAAGGTTTCCCTATTCCATGGAGTCTGACTTTGGGGCATTACTGTATCCTTTTGGTGGTGTCATTTCTTCTTTATTGTTTATACTTCTAGAGTTTTTTAACTGATGCTTGGTCATTTGGTAGGGGGTTGCTTCTTCTGTTACACTGAAGTTTGCTGTGGATTGGCCTTGGTTGCTACTGGGGGGGGACTGTCTTGCTTGACAGTAGGAGTGGTGGTGGTTGTATTGAACCAACTTGGTTCCCATTCTAGAGTGTGTTGTCCTAGAATGAGCTCCTAATGCGTGGAGTTCTGCTGGGCCAAACTTGGTCGGTTGGATCCATAGGCTGGTGCTCCCCCCTGGGTCTGAGGCCGAATGAGGGGCCACATGGAGCCACATGGTTCCACTAGCTGGCTAGTGCCACAGGGCTTACCTGCGCAGTGCTTTTTGGGGGCAGTGGGGCAGGGCCTGGAGCTCCCCCCCTGCCTGGGTCCAAGGCGGCAGGGTGAGGGGGCTGCATGGAGCCATGTGGTTCCACCGGCTGGCTGGCAGGCACCGGCGGGATAAATTACCTCACATGCTTATCATTTTATTGAGGTGAGAACACTTAAAATCTACTCTCTTAGCAATTTTTAAGAATACATGTTGTTATTAGCTGTAGTCACCAAGTTCTCCAAAACTATCTTGTGACTTCCCCCTTTTGAACTTCCTGTCTGAAACAGGAGCCTAGTGATAGGGCATTGGTAAGGATTTAGCAAGATAAAGCATATGCAAGAGTATGGATTAATCGCTTAAAGAACAATGCTAGCCTTTATCTTCATTCTGATTATGATAGCATCATATCCAGGAAGAACTGGAACTAAATGTTCCCCAAGGCTTCTTTTAGCTCTAAAAGACTATCATCCCACATCTGGAAGGTTTTGAAAGCACTGTTTTATTTTCCTGACAGGCAGTGTAATGCTACAGCTGAGAGTAAGTAAATTCTTTGGAAACAGTTTTGGTTAAAATTCAGTTTTATTTTTTACTAGTGGTGCTACCCTGGGTAAGACTTTAAGTTCTCTGGGCTTCATTTGAAAACAGGCAGAGACTGGCAAACAACAGCCCTCAGGCCAAATCTCACCCACCATTTGTTTTTGTAAATAAAATTTTATTGAAACACAGTGACATTCACTTATTTACATATGGTCTACTGCTGCTTTTATGGTACAACCACAGAGCTGAGAAGTTGCAATAAAGACTGGACCACAAAGCCCAAAATATTTATAATCCGACCCTGTAAAAAATTTGTCATAGGGTATTGTGATAATTATATGAATTAATACTGACAAAATCATTTCATCGGTGCTCACCCATAGCTAAGTGCTCAGAAAGTACTAGTCACTACCTGATAAAAATTTCAAATGATGATTTTGAAAGCTGTAAAAGTAGTATTTTCGTTAATATGGAGTTGACTTAGTTATCTTGAAAATATCTTTCTATTATATCATGCTCTATATAATGTTCCATAATGCTACCTTTAATTTATTGATTGATTGAATGGATGTTTACAAAATACTGGCTGTCTGCCAGGCATTGTGTTGAACATACATTATAAGTTAGGTAAATGAACTCAGTCACTTTCCCAACAGGCTTCACATCTTAGAAAGATATGATGACCTATGTGAAAATATCATTAATATGCAGGATTATGGTAAAAAGGGAGGATCACCACTGGTGTCCTTGTGAGTTTTATGGCAAGTTCTGATGGGGAAGAAATATCTCAATGGCGATCAGGTAGTTGAGTAAGAGTTAGCCAGAAGTGCCTGAGACATATTTGTTAAACATTAAAAAAGAAAGACTAATATTCCCAGACTCCTTTGCAGCTAGGTTAGAGCCATGTGACTTATTCTGGCCAATGGAATGTAAGAGGAAGTGATGTGTATCCCGAAGGTATAAAAAAATGCCCAGCAGGATCCTTCAGTTTTATTCATTAAAAAAACCACATGTTGACGTGGTGAATCCACAAGATAGAAACAGACTGGATTCCTGACTCATCACTTGGAAGGGAGTAACTCTCAAACCAGCAGGGAACTTTGGGTATGCAATAAACCATCATGAAAGCCACTAAGATTTCTAGGTTAATTTGTTACTGCAACATAATTTAGCCTGTTTTGACTAATGGCCCAGGCAAAGGAGAATGTAAAGAGGAGAACGTCCAGGTAGAGAGAAAGTATGTACAAAGACTGCATGAAAAGAGGAAGCGTGGTGCATTTTGAGATCTAAAGGTAATTTGGTACATCTGGAGCAGGAAGGAGGAATTAATGAATTATAGTTGGAGTAGAAATCAGACCCAAATGATTTTGTGACACATGTTGAGGGGTTTATACTCTATTTTGAGGTAAATAACCATGAAAGAAATTAAGGGATAACTGGTTTCAACCAAATGACCTTGAAATAACATCCTGTTATAAATTAACCCTTATCCTGTCCTTTATTACCTACTGTGAGGGGCTGGACTGTGTACTCCAAGATTCACACGTTGAAGTCTTAACCCACACTATCTCAGAATGTGATTGTATTGAACACAGGGTGTCTAAAGAGGTAATTAAGTAAAAGTGAAGTCTTTATGATGGGCCCTAACACAGTATGGCTGGGGTCCTTAAAGAAGAGGATGTTAGGACACAGACATGCACAGAGAAAAGACCTTGTGAAGACACAGGGAGAAAAGGCTATTGACAAGCCAAGGAGAGGGGCCTTAGATTTCTAGGCTCAGAACTGTGAGACAATTAATTTCTGTTATATATGCCACCCAGCTGTGGTACTTTGTTATGGCAGCCCTAGAAAATGAGTACACCTACAAATTCTTTTGCTTTTTCCATTTTCTTTCACATTTTCTGTCATAAGCATTTATTTCCTCAATGACTTACAGTCACCAGATATTCTACGTTAGCATATCATATTGGAGAGAGAAAAATTCCTCTAAACAAATTGAGTATATGAAAATTACATGTGCATGTATATCGGTGTGATATTTTTGTGCCACCAAGGTATCCTTTCAAATGGAGGATTACCACGATGAATGGTTAATCTATGAATCCATTACATGTTCTTACTTAGCAAAGAGCTGGAGATATGAAGGGAGATCAGTTATCAGGACACTGCCCCTGAGGAACATATATGCTAATAAAGAGAGAGAGATAATAAAAAATAGTAATGACAATGCAAAAAGAAAAAGGTACTCTCAGTTTACACATTAAGAACTGCATACTAGACTGTGAGGATTTTTTTCTGGGTCACATGTGTAGTATGTGAGTGGACATGAACTTGGACGTGTTTGATTATGAAGTCTCAAACAGTTATACAACTAACTGGGGATTTGGGGACAGACTTTATGGAGAAGACCTTTGTGATGGTTCTCAAAGGATAAACTAGAGTTGACTGGTCAAAGAACAGGATAAAAGGCATTTCAAGCAGAAGAAATTATGAATTTTAAGGATCTGAAGTACAAAAGAGCATAGCATTTTGGGAGAATGATAAACACTTGGTGTACATTTGTCAACTCCACTCTCGAGCCCACTCAGACATCACGAATCAATTGTGACTCTTTCTTTCTAAGTGGTGCAAATCTTCTAAACACAATACTCGAAAAGCTTCTACCAATCTAGTCTGAATTGGCATCCAAAATGAAACTGTATTACTCCGTTTCTGTTGCTCATAACTAAATACCTGGGACTGGATACTTTGTAAGAAGATGAAATTTATTGCAAACATTTTTGGAGGATGGGAAATCCAAAGTTCAGGAAACACATCTGGTGAGGGTCTTGTTTGGTGGTGGCTTTACAGCAATGCAGTGGTCTCATATTGCAGAAATAGAGGAGCAGGGAGAGAGAGAGAGAGAGAGAGAGAGAGAGAGAGACTCTCACGTGTTCTTCTTTTAAAGCCCTCCAAACCACTTCCATGACCACTACTAAACCATTAACTTAATCACCTCTTCAAGGCCCCACCTTTCAATTACCATAATAGGATTTCCTACCCTGGACAATTACAGAGGGAATTAAGCTTCTAATATGTGGACCTTGGGGGACACAATTCAAGCAACCCACAGCAAAAACCCATTTCTGTAGACAATGGGAGAGTGTTGGGGAGTAAATGAAAATGATTCTGGAGTCAGAATGTGAAAGGCTAAGATTAGATTTTATCTTTTAGATTGACAGACATCCCATAGAAGGCCAGACAGTAAGTACTCTCAGGTTTGTTGGACAGAAAGTTTCTGACATAACAACTGAACTCTGCTGTTGTAACATGAAGACAGCCATAGATGATAAGTAAATGAATGGGTGTTCCCATGTGCCAATAAAACTTTATTGACAAAAGCAAGTGGTGGGCCGGACCTGGTTGATGGCCAGAGTTTTCTTATTCTTGCTTGAAGCAGCAGTGATCCAGGAAAGCTCATCAAACTGGGATGATAGTTAATACTTCTCAGTATAATAAAAGTGAAAGGTGAAAGTTTATAGGAATGAAATGAAACTAGCATCAGAAAAAATAGCGATGGGGCTATTAGTAGTCCGAGTAAGAATTAATGAAAATATAAACCATGATGTAGGAAGTGGGGCAGATAGAAGAGATGTTTGTACAGTGGAGTTGGTAGGACCTGGGGCCCCAATGGATGTGGAAGTGGTGTGTGTGGGAGAAAGCAGAAACAGGGATGGATCTGAGGTTTCCAGTTTGGGATATTGGGTAAATGGTTGGTCATGTCATTAACCAAACTAGAGAAAGAGGAACAGACTTTGGGCAGAAAAGATCACATATTCCAGTTTAAATTTGTTAGTTAGAGGTGCTGGACAGACGCTGACGTGGAGACATGCACCAGACAATTGGAAATAGGAATTTTGAGCCCAGGAGAGATTGAGGTGAGAGAGATTGATGTGGGAGTTTCCTACGTGCAGGAGGCAGTTCAAGCCACAGGAACAGACAGGATAAAACTGGGACGGTGAGATGTATGTGGATTTAGGATGGAGGTCTGAGGAAGGCCAACCTTTAAAGACTGGGAAGAGTAAGAGATGAGCAGCGTGAGGAGAACATCAGGACAGATGGGTGTCCTGGAAACCAAGCAATGGGAAGTGCCACCTAAGGGTGCCCAAACTCTACCGAGAGGTCAGGTGCAGCGTGAGGAGAACATCAGGACAGATGGGTGTCCTGGAAACCAAGCAATGGGAAGTGCCAGCTAGGGTGCTCAAACTCTACCGAGCAGTCAGGCTACCGAGAGGTCAGGTAGGGAGGCTGCTGGATTTGGTAACTAGGAGGCCGTGTCAGGCAGTGTTCCCCAGAACAACAGAACCAGGAGAATGTGTATGTACAAAGAAAGATTTATTTTCAAGCATTAGCTCACACAATTATGGAGACTGGAAGGTCCACACTCTGCAGGGTGGCTTGCAGGCTGGAGACCCATAGAGGAGCCAATGTTGCAGTTCAGGTTTAAAGGCTGTCTGCTGGCAGAATTCCCTTTTGCTCCGGGGGACCTCAGTCTTTGTTAGGTGCAGTCCTTCAACTGATTGGATGAGGCCCACCCACAGTATTGAGGACAGTCTGCTTTACTCAAAATCCACCACTTTAAATGTTAATCTCATCCACGAACACCCTCACAGAAACATCTAGAATAATGTTTGATCACGTATCTGGGCATGATGGCCCATTGAAGTTGACACGTAAATTAATCATCACAGAGGCAAAAAAGGAAGTTGTTAAATTAGAAAAATGAGCCTCCCTTTAAGCAGGGCATTGTCAGGAAACTGTGAAATAAATTACTTTGACCTTGAACGTGTTTGATTTATTTAGGCCCAGTGTCTGGCTTCCACAGGATAAGGAATATTTGTTATGACTTGGGAGCTACAACAAAAGAACCTATCTGCTAACTATTCAGGTTATAAGACTGAAACTTGTCTCTGCCTATTTGCTAATAACTGTATCCATTGTGGTCAAAAATTTTATTACCCACATAACATATTATCCTCCTTATATATTAAAATTATATAGAAATTTTATAGAAATTCGATAAAATTTTTTAAACAAAATTTTGTTTCTCTAATCATGGGGGATATTTATCTGTAGTTTTCTTTCATATAAAGTATTTTTTTCTTTTTGGTAGCAGAATAATGCTGGTCTCATGGAATGAGGTGGGAAGTGACCCTTTTCTTTCATTTTTTAAAAGAATTTGTGTAGTATTGGGATTGTTTCTTCTATATTTGCAAGGGATATTTTTGTGTAATTTTATTTTCTTGCAATATCTTCAACTGGTTTGGATACCAGGGTGATACTGATTGCATAGAATGGGTTGAAAAGTGTTTCCTTGTCTTTTTATTTTTTGGAAGACTTTGTGAAGAATTGTGTAGTTAAAAATCTTATTACTAGAGAAGAATCTTACTTTCTAGAGAAGAAAGTATTATTTCTTCTCTAAAGGTTTGGCAGAATTCACTAGTGAAGTAAGCTGGGTTTGGAATTTGCTTCACTGAAAGCATTTGTTTGTATTGTGGTAAAATCTATATAACGTAAAATTTACCATTCTAAATATTTTAAAGTGTACAGTTCAGTGGCATTTGGTACATTAACAATGTTATGCAACAGTTACCACTATTGAGCTCCACAAAATTTTCATTTCCCCAAAAGGAAATCCTATACCACAAAGCAGATACTCCTAATCCTTTCTCCCCCAACCCCTGGCAACCACTAATCTGCTTTCTGTCTGTAGATTTGCCTAATCTGGAAATTTTGTATAAATGAAATCATGCAATATGTGGCCTTTTGAGTCTGGCTTCTTTCATTTAGCATAATGTTTTCAAGGTTTAACCATGTCATAGCATGTTTTAGTACTCCATTTTTTATTGGCAAATAATATTCCATTGTATGTATATACTGTTTCTGTTTATCCATTCATTTGTTAGACAATTGAGTTGTTTCTACCTTTGGATATTGTGAATAATGCTGCTATTAACATTCTTTTGTTTGCTTTTAATCCCTGTTTTCAATTCCTTTGAGTAGACAACTCGTAATGGAATTGCTAGGTTATATGGTACTTCTGTGCTTAATTTATTGAGGAACTACCTGTTGGAAGATTTTTAACTACACATTTCTTTTCCGTAAGACATATTGGGCTGTTTCAGTGATCTATGTCTTCTTAAGTGAGTGTTGGTATTTTGTGTCTTTCAAGAACTTTGTCTATTTCATCTAAGTTGTTAAATATATTTATAAAAAGTTGTTTATAATATTCCTTATCATCCTTTAGATATCTGTAGAATATGTAATAACATCACTTCTCTCATTCCTGATATTGATAATTTGTGTCTTCTTTTTTTTCCTCTCAATATGGCTAGAGGTTTATTAATTTTATTGTCTTCTCATAGAACCAGCTTTGGGTTTCATTAATTTTCTCTACTGCTTTCTTGTTTTATATTTTATTGATTTTTACTATTATCTTTATTATTTATTTCTCTTGCTTCCTTTTGGTTTGATTTGCTCTTCTGTTTCTAAATCTTTCTGCATTACTAATGTATGATTATATTGCTGTGAACTTCCCTCCAATCATTGTTTTAGCTGCATTCCATAAATTTTGATGTCATTCTTCTATTTTTCTAAGTTCGAAATAGTTTGTCCTTTCTTTTGTGATTTCTTCTTTGGCCCATGGTTTATCTAGAACTTTATTTTATAGTTTTCATATCTTTGTCAATTCCCAACTTAATTTTGTTGGGAACTTTGTATGATTTTAATCCTTTTATATCTGGGTAAATGTTCTGTGTATACTTGAAAGAAATGTTGTTGGGTGGAGTGTCAATTGTCAACTTGATTGATGGTTTTGTTCAAATTGTCTATGTTCTTATAATTTCCTGTCTACTTGGTCTATTCATTTAGAGACTAGGACTGAAATCACCAGCTTATGAATGTGCCTATTTTTTCTCTTAGTTCTGCTAGTTTTTAATCATATAGTTTGAAGCTCTCTTACTAAGTGCATAAATATTTAAGGCTGTTATATCATCTCAATGAATGCATTTCTTTCTCCTTATGAAATGGTTCTATTTATTCCTGGTAATATGCCTTGCTCTAAAATCTACCTTGATTGACAGTAATAGAGTCACTGTGGGTTTTTTTTATTATTATCATTGATTTGCATTTCTTTCTCCTTATGAAATGGTTCTATTTATTCCTGGTAATATGCCTTGCTCTAAAACCTACCTTGATTGACAGTAATAGAGTCACTGTGGGTTTTTTTTTTATTATTATCATTGATCATTGTTGGACTAATGCTTTTCATTTTAAAGGAAGATAATATCTTTTCCCTTCCTTTTATTTTAACCCATCTCTGGGTTAGGTGTGTTTAAAGTGTGTCTCTTGTAGACAGCATATAATTAGGGTCTTGCTTTCTAATCTATTTGAAAAATCTATTCCTTTTTATTTGAGTGTTTAGACCATTTATATGTACTGTGATTATTGATAAGGTTTGGCTTAAATCTACCATATCACTATATGTTTTTTATTCACTCCATTGGCCCTTTCCTTTTTCATCTTTTTTTCAATCTTCTTGGATAAATTATTTCGTTATTCAATTTTGTCTCCTTCATTTACTTTTAAATATGCTACTTTTTTGTGGTTGCTCAAGGATTTACAGTATTCATCTTTAACTTATCACGGTTAACCTTCAATCAGCATTATACAACTTCATATGAGAACTTTACAACAGCATGCTTCCACTTATCCCCTCCCAGATCTTGTGTGACAGTTTTCATGCATTTTACCTCTACATATATTATTATTAATTTTTTTTTCCTTTTTGTCTTTTTTCGTGTCTGGCAACGGATCGCAACCCTCAGTGTCGCGCCCGTACCGGACCAGGACCGGCAATGGGATCGCAACCCTCGGTGTCGCTCCCGCACCTCGCTCAGCCAGTGAG
>NW_007733294.1:150516-153204 GCF_000696425.1 Galeopterus variegatus | reverse complement strand
GCGCCCGTACCGGACCGGGACCGGCAATGGGATCGCAACCCTCGGTGTCGCTCCCGCACCTCGCTCAGCCAGTGAGCGGGAACCGGTCTGTACGTGGGATCCGAACCCTCGGCGGGAGCGCCACCACACTCCCAAGTGGCACACTGTAGCAGTGCACCACCGGGCTGGCCCTACATATGTTATTGACCCTACAATATGTTATTTTTAAAGGTTTTTGATAGCTATTGTCATATTGTCTTTCAGAAAGTTTATTGTGTATAAATTTATACTCCCTGGAGAATATTCCTTTAAATGGAACTGTTTATGGAAAATTCTATGCTCATATTTTGCTAAGAAACTTGTTTAATAAATACAACTGTAACATCTAGCTCCATATAATATATATATATATATATATATATATATGCAAAAAATGGTGAAAAAATAATATCATAAATTATGGTCAGAGTCATCAATATTTCAAGAACATTTATTTATTCACACATGCATCAATTCATCCAGCATGTATTTATTGGGTGCCTATTTTGTTCAAGTCACTGTGATACAGATTTCTTCTCTTTTATAAAATCTTCTGTTAGAACTAATATTTTAGAATCTTTTCTCCATGAGGAAGAAGTCTGGCTTTTTTTTTGCTTCCCTTTAAATTTTTATTTTGTCGATATACAATGTGGTTGATTATTATGGCCCATCACCGAAACCTCCCTCCCTCATCCCTCCCCCCCTCCCACCCAACAATGTCCTTTCCGTTTGCTTGTTGTAACAGGAAGAAGTCTGGCTTTTTATTTTGTTTTGGGTTTTTTTTTTTTTTTGCATTTTTACCTGATGGCAACATATGACCCATGACAAATTATGACACATTAAACATTGTATATATCACGTATCATCAGTCAGCCTTTCATTTACTTCCTACTGATTCTGAAATAGTATTTGTGTAAAATTTGTTTATCTAAAAGAGGTTATTATTCAGAAGCTTCAGTATATATTCAGTTATCAAAATGATGTCTTCCATTTTGTCATGTTAGATCTCAGATTCTTTAAACCTAAACAAAATTGTGTAAAAAACCATAAAAAAATAAAATAAGAATTTAAATAGTTATCTTTTAAAGAAAGATACAAAACAACAAACAAAAAAATGAATTTACCCACATATTTACCATATACACTGCCCTCCATTTCATTGTGTAGATCCAAATTTACATGTGATATTATTTTTTTCTTCCTGAATGACATGGATTGAATTGTGTCCCCCAAATTTTAAGTCATTGAAGTTTAATCACCACTGTAACTGTTGAGGGTAGGAAATCCTATTATTGTCATTGAAAGGTGAGACCTTGAAGAGGTGATTAGATTCTGAGGACCATGCTTAGGAAATAGATTAATAATGGTGTTCATGGGCATGGTTCTGAGAGCTTTAAAAGGAGAGCATGTGACAATCTCTCTCTCTCTGCTTCCACCATCTCACAACTGTAGCCGCCATCAATGAAAGCCTTCACCAGATGTGTTCCCTGGACTTTGGACTTCCCAGCCTCAGAAACTGAAAGCAATAAATATTGTTTCTTTATAAATTACCTAGTTCCAGGCATTTTGTTATAAGCAACAGAAACAGACTAATGTAGGAAATTAGTATCAGAGATGTGGAGTGTCACTTATAACAAATACTTGAAAATGTGGAAGTGGCTTTGGAACTGGGTGTTGAGGAGAGGCTGGAAGAATTTGAAGGAACAGGCTAGAAAAATCCTAGCTGCTGGTGGGAGTTTAGCAGACAAGAAAACCAGGGAAAGTTTGGAACTTCTTAGATTCTGGTTAAATGGTGGTGAGCAGAATGCTAATAGACATATGGACAGTAAAGGCAATTCTGAGAAGATCTCAGATGTAAATGAGAAGAAACTTATTGGAAACTGTGGCAAAGATCACCCTTGCTGTGAACTGGCAATGAATTAGGCTGCATTCTGTTCATGCCCCAAAGTTTTATGGAATGTGGAACTTAAAGATGCTGAACAAAGGTATTTGGCAGAAGAAATTTCTAAACAGCAGAGCATTGAAGAAGCCACATGACTACTTGCAACTGCCTATGCTGAGTTATGGCAGCAAAGGCCTGGTGTAAAGCCAGAATTTATAATTGAAAGGAAAGCAGGGAGTAAAAACTTGGAAAATTTGCAACCTGGCCATGTGGAAGGAAGCAGAGAGCATTTTTAGGAGAGGAATTCAATGGTGTAGCCCAGCGACGGTTTGCTAAGGAGATTAGTACAGAAGAAAAAGATTATCAAGAGAAGGGAAGAAAGATCTCAAAGGCATTTCAGAGAGCTTTGAGGCTGCATCTTCCATTACGGGCTCAGAAGCCTAAGGAGACAGAGTGGCCTTGTTGAACAGGAGGGAGGTACACTCCATGGGCTCATCCCAGGTACACTCCATGGGTACATCCCAGGGCCACCTTGGGATGCTGCTCCCCACATCAGCACACCAGTTGCTTTGGCTGCTCCAGCCATGACTAAATTAGCCCCAGGTGTGGATTTACCTGCAGCTTTGGAAAATACAAGCCCTAAGCCTTGGCAGCATCCATGTGGTGTTGAGTCTGCAGGCTCACAGAATGCCAGAGCTATAAAGGCTCAGGAGCCTCCACCCCAATTCTGGGAACATACCCAGAGGAATGGAAATCATCAAGTTGAAGGTATACCTGTTCTCCAATGT
>NW_007733294.1:148499-148967 GCF_000696425.1 Galeopterus variegatus | reverse complement strand
AAAAGCCTGGGGGCCCAGGAAGAGATCTCTCACAGGGGCGGAGTCAGCACAAGAGCCTTTGGTAGAGCAATGCCAAGAGGAAATGTAGGGTTGGAGTTGCAGCAGAAAAACCCCACCCAGGCCATGCCTAGTAGAGCTGTGGAGAAGAACTGCCATGGAGACCCCAGAATTGTGGATCTACCAGTGTATAACACCAGCCTGAGAGAGGTAAAGCATGGCCTCAGACCAAGAAAGACAGGAGGAGCAGAACCGCCTAAGGACTTGGGGACCCAACCTCCACACCAGCGTTCAGAGGATGTTAAACGTGGAGTCAAGGTACATGATTCACCAGCCTTGATATTCGATGCCTGCCCTGCTGAGTTTTGGACTTGTTTGGGACCTGTTACCCCTTTCTTTTTGCCTATTTTTCCCTTTTGGAATGGGAATATGTACCTTATGTTTGTCCCACCATTGTATCTTGGAAGTAGA
>NW_007733294.1:146865-148173 GCF_000696425.1 Galeopterus variegatus | reverse complement strand
ATGGTCTAATACACTGAAGCTGGATGCTGGTCTTCTTCTTCTGGTCATGAATTCTATCTTTAAATGTGTGAATAGGCTTCATTTTTCTCTCAATTTTGAAAAATATTTTCACCAGGCACAGAATTCTAGGTTGCCGTATTTTTTTTCTATCAGTAGTTTGACAATAACTAAGAATATTGTATTGCATATTTTGAGATAGCCAGAAAAGAGGATCTTGAATGTTATAACCACAAAGAAATGATAAATGTTTAGGTATAGATATGCTAACTATTCTGATTAGATCGTTATATAATATATACATGTGCTGAAACAACAAACTGTACCCCATAAACATGTACAATGAAAAACAATTTTTAAATCCTTAAAGAAAAGATATCACTGTATGTTTCTGGCTTGCATTGTTTCTGATGAGAAGTCTTAGGTAGCTGAATTGTGGGAATCCTTACACAAGATGTACAAAGTCAAAACACCATGTTGTATTACTTAAATACATACAAGTTTTTGTTTGTCAACCCTACCTCAATAAAGCTGAAAAAATTTAAAAAGACACTTGATGCATTAAATGGGATCTAAAGGCATTCGATCCACTAAATTTAAAACATTCTGCTTTGGAAGAAACATCACAATCTAGTACAACCACAGAAGGTAGCATTTCCTTTTCTGCTTGAATGATAATTACATATATTATTATTAAATATCACTGATATATATCTCATACATATAATCTTTGATAGTTTAGGGAAGTGCTTTAAAAAGTGTGGTACTTGAGATGTTTCTAGATAAAAAACAGATGCATGCTTTAAAGTTTAATTTTTAGTATTTATCTCTATGACTATTCTATTTATTGCCTGTGCTTTTTGATGTTTTCATCTATGGTAAGTGGTATAACATTGTCCTAAATATGCAATTATTTGTATTGAAGCAGCCCCGGTGAATGGTGGGTGTTCCTCTCCAGGTGTTTATCAACTTTCCTGTCCTAAAAACATATCCTGCAACAAGCATTTCGGTGCAAGTTGTGTATTGTGAATGATCTAACAAACACTGACCAGGGAGGGGAAAATAAGGTAGGAAAACAACCAATAAATGGGTACGTTTTCAAGAACGTTCCTACTGTGAGCACCTGGAACTTAGTTCCACCGAGGGGCTCTGGAGGCAGTGCGGAGCATGTGTCTTAGAGTTCTCCCAGCAAAGGCCAAGGGTAGTGGAGTATTTATCCACCAACTCTTGTCTGTTACGCCTGTGGGGGCTGCTCCTGGGGCATTTATTGCTTGGCATTTCTGGCCTGCTCCATGCATGGGGGAAGCAAAC
>NW_007733294.1:130483-146404 GCF_000696425.1 Galeopterus variegatus | reverse complement strand
TTCCTCTCCAGGTGTTTATCAACTTTCCTGTCCTAAAAACATATCCTGCAACAAGCATTTCGGTGCAAGTTGTGTATTGTGAATGATCTAACAAACACTGACCAGGGAGGGGAAAATAAGGTAGGAAAACAACCAATAAATGGGTACGTTTTCAAGAACGTTCCTACTGTGAGCACCTGGAACTTAGTTCCACCGAGGGGCTCTGGAGGCAGTGCGGAGCATGTGTCTTAGAGTTCTCCCAGCAAAGGCCAAGGGTAGTGGAGTATTTATCCACCAACTCTTGTCTGTTACGCCTGTGGGGGCTGCTCCTGGGGCATTTATTGCTTGGCATTTCTGGCCTGCTCCATGCATGGGGGAAGCAAACTTCCAAGGCCAGCAGAGGCTCTCAGAAAATGTGCTGCTCCAGGCAAAATGTTGCATGTGTTGCAAATGAAATTCCAAGCCAGCACCCGGGGAATGCGAAGTCCTGAGGATAAAATCAGGCTCAGACCACGTCCGTGCACACCCTAACGCTGCTCTCCCTGCAGGTGCTGTGCTCCATCATCGCAGGGGTGTTGCATTACCTGTACTTGGTGTCCTTCACCTGGATGCTTCTGGAAGGGCTGCACCTCTTCCTCACTGTCAGGAACCTCAAGGTGGCCAATTACACCAGCACAGGCAGATTTAAGAAGAGCTTCATGTACCCTGTAGGCTACGGGACTCCAGCTGTGATTGTGGCTGTGTCTGCCATAGTTGGACACAAGCATTATGGAACAGACACTCAGTAAGTACAATGTATGTGTTTATGATAAAAAAAATCCATTGCTCACACATAATTTGAAATCAAAATAATTTAAATCTACTTTCCAATTGTAGATTATACAGAAAACCAGTTTTTCCTTAAGCCTGAATTCAAATTCCCTTGGAAATCCCTAGGGCAGTGATCTTTGGGGTTGGATCTTTTTGAGAGTTTTGCTGAAAGCCAGAGCTCCTTTCCTGGACAAATGTACATACACACAAAATTCTTAGTATGAGTTCAGGAAATTTAGGGACATTTAGAATAAATTCATGGCACCACATTAAAAACCTGTGGGCTACATATTCTATAGGATTCTGAAAGAGTAGGTTGAATGGGTTGAGATTAATCTCCAAAATGCAAAGAATAACAACCATATTAACAACTATCAAAGGCCTTTGATGCCCCATAGATAGCGCTTCCTGTATGGACCAACTCATGTCGTTCTCACCATGACCCTACGGAGTCAGCAGTTTACTATCTCATGCACAGAACGTCTGTGGCTAGTTCATGTCATACACTTTCCAAGGACAGAGTTAAAAACATAGTAAGTCAGAATTCTCAGGGCAGTATTCTTCATAGGCATGTTTTACTGCCTCACTAAAGAAGTTTGCAAAGCTCTGCACATAACAGTTAAAGAAGTTAATATTTTGGAAACGGTGCTTGTGTTAAGAAGTAGGGATGCACATGCTGAAATGCCCCATACTATGCTGTCCCTCCTGAAGTCAAAGAGATGCCCTGTGCCTGGAATGATTCAGAATGATTCTGAAGGTGAAGAGGAAGATCAGAGGCTGACAAGGTTCTGTAATAGGCCAGATGGTAACTTTCTTGGCTTTGAAGTCCATATGGTCTCTGTTGACGACTATTCAACATTGTCCCTGTAATCAAAAAGAAGCATTGGAAATATGTAAATGAATGAATGTGGCTGTGTTTGAATAAAACTTTATTTATAGAACCACATTGTGGGCGGGATTTGGCCCCTGGGCCATAGTTTGCAATCCTTAGAGTAGAACTCAAGTGTGGAAGCTTTTCTGCCCACAGAGTATGGGTGACTGCTTGTTACTTCTACCAGATTCAAGCTGCCAGGTCCCCTTTCAGAATAAGTTATACTACCTTTGCCAACATAAACCGTGACAGAATACAAAGTATTTGAGCAACAGAATATTTGGATCCCATACATGGATTATGCTTAATTAGTATTGGTCGTTTTTATGGATGTAGTTAAATTATGATTTTTACTCTCCTCATTATAGTAATAATTGTCACTATGATAGCTACATTTATTGAGCCTTAACTATTTGCTGGGGACTGTACCCAAAAACTTTACACACAAGATCTTACTTAATCTTTCCTACAAGATCTATATGAGGGAAGCTACAAGATTCTAATGAAAGAAATCAAAGAAGATGCAAAATAAATGGACAGATATTCCATGTTCATGGATAGGAAGTCAATATGTCAAGATGTCAACTTTTTCCAGCTCAATCTATAGATGCAACAAACTTACAATTAAAATTCCAGAAAATCCTTTTGTGAATATGGACAAACTGATTCTAAAGTTTATATGAAGAAGGCAAAAGTCTTAGAATAGCTAACACAATATTGAAGGAGAAGAAAAAAGTTAAAGGAGTGACATTACCTAATTTCTATATAGCTATAGAAATCACTTAATACTTCCAATACTTTGTTTAGCCCCACCACACCCTGGGAAAACCGAGGCTCAGAGCATACACCTTTGTCAGACAAGGATCCATGTCTGACTCCGTCTAAAATCCAGGTTCTGAACCAAATAGCTCCTGGCACTGCTCAGATCTGGCTCCAGAAGCCTGTCCTCAAGCTTTCTGCCTTCTTCTGAGGAATAGGCAGCTAATGCTTATCGTTTTCTCAACAGCTGCTGGCTTAAGCCTGATAAAGGCTTCATCTGGAGCTTCATGGGACCAGTGGCAGTCATCATCTTGGTAGGTGATAGTTATTTATAGGTGTGCCCATTCTGGGGTGGCTGTGCATAGAGTGTGTTTCTTATCCGTGTGGAAATGAGACAAAGATAAGAAAATACAGCGTAATGCAATCAACTCTTCTTGAAAATAAAATCTTCACTTGTCTTTTCTTGGCTGCCCCTGGGTCACTGGTTGCTTCGATATAGTAAAACCCTCTGCTGAGGATTCTTTCCAAAACCCTGCGTTTGTTCATTCAACAAATATTTAGCAAGTGTCCTCTCTGCATGGAGTTGACGTGGTTTTTGTTTGCCAGGTACTACTTGATTACACCTGTTTCCTGGTGGAGATATTGAGCGCATCTTTCCACTTTCAAAGTGTCCTGGTTTGAATGATAAATTATATAGTTGCCCTAATCAAGCAGCAAGTGCTAAGAGGCATATAGTGTGTGCTGTAGAGAATAGGGAAGACATAGATCCATATCATCCTTATAAAGCCTGTATATTTTGGGGAAAGATGGCCTCAAAAGGAAATTACAATATATTTTTTTGTGCCGTTTCCACAGATAAACTTGGTGTTCTACTTTCAAATTCTGTGGGTTTTGAGAAGCAAAATTTCCTCCCTCAATAAAGAAGTTTCCACCATCCGTGACACCAGGTAAGAAGGTACCAGAATCAGTGGAACTGATAGATTTTTCCTACAGGATCTCTGTACCTAGAAAAGGAAAAAAAAAAAAACCATATGAAAATATAAAATAAATATTTTCTGGTACTGTATAAAGAGTATAAAGGTACCAGGATCAGTGGAACTGATAGATTTTTCCTACAGGATCTCTGTACCTAGAAAAGGAAAAAAAAAAAAAACCATATGAAAATATAAAATAAATATTTTCTGGTACTGTATAAAGAGTATGCAAAGGACAACTTACAGAATGTATTAGTCCTTTTTGTGTTGCTGTAACAGAAACACCTGAGACTGGATGACTTATAAAGAAAAACAAAATTTATTGCTTACAGTTTCTGAGGCTGGAAAGTCCAAAGTCCATCTAGTGTTGGTGACAGCAACCCAGGGGTCTCCCATTGGAAGGTGATGGAAACAGAGAGAGCAGAGAGAGCAGAAGGCGGACTCTCCTCTTCTTTGAATGCCCTTAGAGTCACCCCCCGAGCACCATTTTTAATCCATTCACTACTGCGAGGTCCTACAATCCAATCACCTGCTCAGGGCTCCACCTTTCAATGACCAAAATAGGATTTCCCACCCTCTTAACAGTCACAGTGGGGGCTAAGTTTCTAATACATAAAACTCGGGGGACACAATTCAAGCTTCAGGGAGTTTTGCGGGGGACATAATTCAACCCACTACACAGAAGTAAAAACTGTGATTTTCAGGTAACCTAACACACTCCTTCATTTCTTTGTTCTGGAAACATTCATCGAGTGTCTCTTTGGTATAATATACTCCACTTATGAAATTAATGACACAAGTGTCAACATGGTTCTTTTTTCTCCCACGAGAGTCCATCCTCTTCTGGACTCCATTCTTCTTGGTTGTAGAAACTCAGTTCTCACTGGTGCCAATGGAAACTATTAGAAATAATGTTGACAACAAATAATATTAACTAGAAACTTGATAGATGCTGGGCATCTACCAGTATTATTTCATTAAGTGCTTTTAACTCCAGCCTAGCCTATGTGTTGGATGCTACCGTTGTCTCCACTGATAATATGAGCCAACCACTCACTTTCACCAAGAGTGGGTACGTATGTAGCGTTAGTGAGTCGTGTGGATAAAACTTAAAGGGATATCTGTGCAACCTCAGACCCTGACTTTGGTCTCATCTGTGTATCAGACCAACCTGACATCTCTGAACCTCAGTTTCCTCAATCCTAAAGGATCAGAATCTTGGCGTTGCCCCAACCCCCACACCTGTGTGCATGACTGAAAGCTCATATATTTTTTTGAAGAAGCCCAACATTATGTTATGTTATGTAGCCATGACATCATCCTCATTCAAATTTTCAATACAATTTCTAGAAGGTATTTCTCACATATCTGCCAATAAGTCCAGGTAGAAGATTTTGCAGATAAACCAAATCATTTCCAAGANGCGTTAGTGAGTCGTGTGGATAAAACTTAAAGGGATATCTGTGCAACCTCAGACCCTGACTTTGGTCTCATCTGTGTATCAGACCAACCTGACATCTCTGAACCTCAGTTTCCTCAATCCTAAAGGATCAGAATCTTGGCGTTGCCCGAACCCCCACACCTGTGTGCATGAGTGAAAGCTCATATATTTTTTTGAAGAAGCCCAACATTATGTTATGTTATATAGCCATAACATCATCCTCATTCAAATTTTCAATACAGTTTCTAGAAGGTATTTCGCACATATCTGCCAATAAGTCCAGGTAGAAGATTTTGCAGATAAACCAAATCATTTCCAAGAGTAGGATAAAGAATTATTTTCAGCTACAGTGATTGAAAACATGGGGTCTGCCTTATCCTGAAGCCAAGTGACCTTGTATAAATCACTTAACTGCACGAGGCTGTTGTGGGGTTTTAATAAGGGGATGTGTGCAAAGCAGTTAATTAGCACTAATGCTAACTAAACGTATAGCGAATACCTGATAAGCAGTAGTTATTTTTACTCTTCTTCTTTTCCAGAGTCCTGACATTTAAAGCCATTGCTCAGTTATTTGTACTGGGATGTTCTTGGGGCCTTGGTTTTTTTATGGTTGAAGAAGTGGGGAAGATGATAGGGTGGGTCCTTGCCTACTCTTTCACCATCATCAATGTCCTGCAGGGGGTTTTGTTCTTTGTGGTACACTGTATCCTCAATCGCCAGGTAAGACTGACTATTTTATCTCTCACTGGCCTAGTCCTAAATCTGATTGTTCACATTTTAGCCCTTACCTGACCTTTTATGTTTGTATTTTTATGTGGTCTTGATTTTGGAAAAAGGGTTTAGGTGCTGCTTGAGTATGCTATGAGCTTTGGGTTTCATCTGTTCAGGATCCTAACATATCTGTTAAGGGCATGTATCAGTCAGGATAAGGTAGATTATGCTGCAGTAACAAATAGTCCCATCGCCCTCACCCCTGATCTCAGTAGCTTACATCAATAAATGTTTATTTATTGCTCATGCTACATAGCTGTGGCTTGAGCCACATTGTCTTCACTATGGGATGTAGACTGAAGGTGCGGCCCCCATTTAGAATATTGATGGTGTCATGGCAGAAGGAAAGGAAATTATGGAAAAGCACAGCTTAACTCTCTTAAAGTTTCTGCTTAGCAGTGATGCATATCAGTTCTGCTCTGACTTTGTTAGTCAAAGCAAGTCACCTGTTCATACCTGAGTTCACTGGGATGGGGTAAATGCACTGTAGGGAGTGGCACTGGGATATTTGGTACAATCTACTACAAGCTCAGAGAAACTTTAACTATAACTGTGCTTCCTCCAACTGGGTAGATTTCTGTGTGGTGGGGTAAATGCACTGTAGGGAGTGGCACTGGGATATTTGGTACAATCTATTACAAGCTCAGAGAAACTTTAACTATAACTGTGCTTCCTCCAACTGGGTAGATTTCTGTGTGATCCTGGGCAGGCTGCCTACCCTCTTTTTGAGCCTCAATATTCTCTTCTGCAAATGTAGCAATGCCTACCTTGTGGAGTTGAGGATTTACCTGAGTCACTGCAATATAAATCTCTTAGAACAGTCTTTGGCACACTCCATGAGGAGTTATTATTATAATAACAGTCCTCTGCATGAGGGTTATTATTATAATTTTACTCTCCATATAAAATTGGGAACAGTTTTACTGGCTTTTTCCTTTGCTACTGGGTAAAACTACTAGCAGCTAAGATGCTAGTGGAAAAAAGACCATGTCAACACCTCATTAATTTCTCTTCCATCTTAATGCTTGGTACTCCTTCCTCATACAAGAAGTAAAATACAACTGAAGTGTCTTGGTGAAATAATATTGAGCATTAAATCACTAAATGTCATTTTTAACATGTTAAGGAGGTTATATGGAATCAGAGGGGGTGGTTTAGTATAATAGTTAGTGTCAAGGTCCAGGAGTAAGAATGACAAGATTTTGAGTGCTGGCTGTGTAACCTTGGGCAAGTCAGTTTACCTCCAAGAGCCTCAATGTCTTCATCTTTAATTGGGGAATAAGAATACTTTCCTCATTGGGTTATGTAAGGAGTAAATGATAGGTTGTATGTAAAGCACCTTGAACATAGCTAGTGTCCAATAAATGGTGACCTTCATCATTATTATCACCACCACCATCACCATTATCACATCATTACCTTCATTAT
Organism: Galeopterus variegatus; assembly: GCF_000696425.1. Lineage (NCBI taxonomy): Eukaryota > Metazoa > Chordata > Mammalia > Dermoptera > Cynocephalidae > Galeopterus > Galeopterus variegatus. The sequence goes on along the minus strand of NW_007733294.1, from coordinate 139,371 downwards.
TATCATCATCATCACCATAATCACATTCATCACCACCACCATCATCATCACCATCACCACCATCACCATCATTATCACTGCCATCACCACCACCATCATCATCACCATCACCACCATCACCATCATTATCATCACCATCACCACCATCACCATCATTATCATCACCACTTCATCACCATCATCATCGCCATCATCACCACCATCACCACCACCATCACCATCATCACCATCACCATCATTATCACTGCCATCACCACCACCATCACCACCATCATCACCATCACCACCACCATCACCATCACCACCACTATCATCACCATCATCACCATCACCACCACCCCCATCATCATCATCACCATCATCACCATCACCACCGCCATCATCGCCATCATCACCATCACCACCACCCCCATCATCATCATCACCATCATCGCCATCACCACCGCCATCATCGCCATCATCACCATCACCACCACCCCCATCATCATCATCACCATCATCGCCATCACCACCGCCATCATCGCCATCATCACCATCACCACCACCCCCATCATCATCATCACCATCATCGCCATCACCACCGCCATCATCGCCATCATCACCATCACCACCACCCCCATCATCATCATCACCATCATCACCATCACCACCACCATCATCATCATCATCATCACCATCATTATCACTGCCATCACCACCACCATCATCATCATTATCACCATCATCATCATCATATATTAAGTCCTCGTGGTGTCTGTCATTTAGTGTGAACCTTTTCTACAATTGAGGAATTTGAATTTAAATAAAATGAATCAATACGAACATGACCAAGATTATACATGAGCCCGAAAGCACAAGCAGCAAAAGAAAAAGTAAACAACTGGGACTATATCAAACTAAAAAGCTTCTGCACAGAAAAGGAAACAATCAACAGAGTGAAATGACAACCTACAGAGTAGAAGAAAATTTTTGCTAACTATGCTTCCAACAAGGGATTAATATCCAGAATATACATAGAACTCAAGCAATTATACAGTAAAAAAATAAATGACCAAATTAAAAAATGGGCAAAGGAGCTGAATAGACATTTTTCAAAGGAAGACATACAAATGGCCAACAGATACATGAAAAAAATGCTCAACATCACTAGGCATGAGGGAAATGCAAATAAAAACCACACTGAGATACCACCTCACTCCAGTTAGACTGTCTATAATCAAAAAGACGGTGAATAACAAATGCTGGCGAGGATGTGGAGAGAAGGGAACACTACTTCACTGTTGGAAAACAGTATGGAGGTTTCTCAAACAGCTACAGATAGATCTTCCATATGATCCAGCAATCCATCTTCTGGGTATATATCTAGAAGAATGGAAATCATGTTTAAGGGATACCTGCACTCCCATGTTCATCACAGCTCTGTTTACAATAGCCAAGATATGGAACCAACCCAAATGTCCATCAATAGATGACTGGATAAGGAAAATGTGGTATATATACACCATGGAATACAACTCTGCCATAAAAAAGAATGAAATTCTCCCATGTGCAACAGCACAGATGAACCTGGCGAAACTTATGTTGAGTGAAACAGACAAAGCACAGAGGGATAAATACCGCATGTGCTCACTCATATGTGGGAGCTGAGAGAGAAAGGGAGGGAGGAAAGAAAGACCACAGTAGTCCCATGATCCAACAGAGGGAGGGAACATTCCTAGGGCTACAAACCGAAGTTGAGGGGAGAGGGGAAGGGGGAGGAAGATTGGGAGATAATTGGGTGGGGACAAAGGGATACAAAAGTGATTTCTGGTAATGGGTATGTCCCCAGTGTGAATCTAGCCCTCACATCATGGGCAGGAGTGGTGATGATTAGCTTTGTATCTCATGAATTTTCTTAATAAAATAAAAAGATTATACAGAAAACTAATAAAAGAGTACTAGAGCAGCCAGCAGCAAAAAAAAAAAAAAAAAAAAAAAAAAAAAAAAAAAAAAAAAAAATTGCTAGAGAGTAGAACTTGGCATTTTTAATTTGAGTTTTCCATTTTAGGGTCCTATCTACTGAGCCACGCTCTAGATGTGACATTAGTGTCTGTATTCCTCAAACTTTCAGGTGCGAATAGAATACAGGAAATGGTTTGGTGGCATGCGGAAAGGGGTTGAAACTGAAAGCACTGAGATGTCTCGCTGTACTACCAACACCAAAATGGTAAGATGAGCTCCTCTAGGATTCCTTATCTGAACCCAACATCTCGTGCTAACAGGAGCTTCCTGGTTCTTTGATCTGAGAGAAAAGAGAAATTGCACCAGGTTCCTGCAATATACAGGTTAAGTTTCTGGTTTTTGAGACCAAAACGAGAGTTCTTCTTCCTGTTTGTCATGGTCATTTTCTTTCTTTCTCTCTCTTTTTTTTTTCTTTCTTTCTCCCTTCCACAAACATCCAGAGAATATTTAACAAAAACATTTTAAATTTATTTAACGACTTTCATTTAACAAATATGTATTGTCTGCTACACACCAGACACCGTGTAGGTGCTGGGAAAATAGCAGCAAGCACATTGACAAAAATCCTTGCCCTCACAGAGCTGACACTGTAGTGGGGAACAGATGATAAACCACAAAAGATGTATCACATGGCATGTTAGAAAGTGATGCACTGTTGGTGGGACTGCAAACTAGTGCAGCCACTATGGAGAACAGTGTGGAGGTTCCTCAAACAACTACAGATAGAACTACCATACAACCCAGCAATCCCACTGCTGGGAATATACCCAAAGGGATGGAAATCATCATGTTGAAGGGATACTTGCAGTCCCATGCTCATCACAGCTCTATCTAGAATAGCCAAAAGTTGGAGCCAATCTAAATGTCTATCGATGGATGACTGGGTAGGGAAAATGTGGTGTATATACACCATGGAATACGACTCAGCCATAAAAATGAATGAAATTCTGCCATCTGCAGCAACACAGACGAGCTTGGAGAAAACTATGTTAAGTGAAAAAAGCCAGACAGACACGAGCGAAAAATCCCACATGTCCTCACTCGTAAGTGGGAGCTAAGAGAGAGAGAGAAGGAAGGAGAGAAAGACCGTGGTTTTTCACTGGATTTGCTGGTGGGCGGAGGGGTTGGGGAGAGGTTGGGAGGGGGACACAGGGAATAATTGCAATTTGTGGTGGTGGGCATGCTGATAGTATTGATCTGATCACTATATCTTGGGCACAGGTGCTGACGGCTAGCTCTGTGCCCCATACATATGTATAATCAATAAAAAATATACTTTAAAAATAAGAAAACAGAAAGTAATAAATGCTATAGAAAAAAATAGAGCAATAAAGAGCACTCAGGAGCACATAGGATGGCAGGAATTTAAACAAGGCAGCCACGATGAGCCTTCATGAGAAGCTGACACCTGAGTAAAGACTGGAAGGCTGTGTATGATGCAAACGACTCTCGGTTTATGAAATCATCTAGATTCAGAGGACTGTGAATAGACTCTAAGCACTTTGGTGGGAAACCATAGATTCCTGAGTGTTGTGACTCTTGTATCTGAGCTTGTGCCTTGTGTTGGCCTGGGCACTGTAACCATGCAGCTCTTGCAAGAGATATGAGCTTTATTTGGGACACTGAGCTTCTAAGCCAGGGTAGCCCGTGCATGTCTTCTCCTGCTGTGGTCTGCCTCCCTCACACCTGGGCTGTCATCTGGTGGGGGGCTTCCGTGGGTTGAGTTCCCTAAAAGTAGAGCCTAAGAACACAAGGGACTTATTGAGAAAGAGAAAAAAAAATAGTGAGGGAGACAGGATGGGAGAGATGAACAATGATGTGGTCCCAGTAGGAGTTTGGCCTCAGACTGACCCATGAGGGTCTCTGGAGTGTGAATTACACCGTCAAGTTGAAATCATCTTGAGACAGGGGGCTGGCTTGTGGCTCTGTGTCAATGGCTATAGGTGGCCCTGTGGGGAGTGGAGTTTTACCTCCCTGGAGAAACAGCTCCTTTGACTGAGGGCAGTTCTCTAGGGAAGGGAGAAGCTGTATGTCAATAGCAACTAACAGCCACAACAGCTGGAGTTTAGGTACACTAGCCTACTGAAGAGAATCTGGCTGGGGTTCCAGAAGTGTTCTGCAAGAGCCAAAGAGAATAGCCCCTGGAGTGCTACATGAGGATGGTTGCTCTGGGGACACACATACTGCCCTGCAGGCGTGCTGGGTTTATTTCCCTGTATCTTCTAAGAAAAGCCGATGCGGAGAGCAACTTTTAGAGTTATGAATGTTTGGGTGTTTTGTTCAGCACTCCCCAAACTTTGGCTGGAATCAGAATCCCGTGGGAGAGCTACTAATGATATGAAATTCCAGGCTCTGTCCTGCTTGGACGAGTCTAGGTCTTTGTATGGTTTTATTAGCTCTCCAGGCAATTGTCATTTGCACCAACGTTTGAGAGCCACAGGGCTTTGGCGGAGCTCAAAGACCACTGAGAAGTGGATGTTCCATTCCCCAGCCCTCCAAACTTTCTCCTCTTCCAGCCTTTCCCGTTTTAGTAAAAGACACCCCATAATCCCAGCTCACCAGACCCCCCAAGTCTACAAGTCATCTATTCACAATACCTGCCCTTCTCCCACATCACTATTGCCAAATGTCACCTCCTCAGAGAGGTTTTCCATAACCACCCATTCACTTGACTTCTATCACAGCATTCTGTTTTCTCTTCATAACATGATTCCCTGCATGGTATTTGTTAAAAAATGAATTTGCTTGCTTTTTGTCAGTCTCTACCTGCTGTAATGTAAGTTTCATTTTCTTTGGTCAGTACTGTTTTCCTTCTGCCTAGAACAGTGCCTGGTTGTTGGAAGATGCTCAGTGAATTTGTGTCTAAATTCCTTATTTATGAGTGAGGAAACCAGAGAAGGCTTGCTCAAAGCTACTCAGCCAGTTTGAGTAATTTGAACTCAGATCTGTTTTCTTCCCAAAGTTTCCAACTTACCAGCCCTTGGTGTTTGTTAGTTCAGATCACCATCTACTCTTAGAACAGAACATACACAGTTTCACACCAAGGACAATTCTGTTCTGTGGCCTAACTTTACCCTGTTTTCATTGTATATGTCACTGGTCACCCTTTGGCCAGAATCACCAATGGTCAAAGGATATGTCCACCTGAACTGTGTACTTAAACTGTCCCCACACACAAGGTCACCAGGCACATGCTGCATAGTGGAATCCATAGCACGGCTTCTGGGATTCACTAGATCTGAGTTCAAATCTTGACTCTTTTGGGTTCCAGCTGATAGACACTGGGCAAGTAGCTTAACCTCTCTGAGCCTTAGTCGACTCATCATTGAAATGTCTGATTAATTGAGGATCAAAATAATGTACATGAAAGTACTTTGATGTACTCTGTACCTTTACTGACATTACTTTTTATTAATACCAAATTACCAAGGGTCAACTGTATACATGTCCCCAAACACTAGTTATAATCCCTTAGCTTTGAACAGCACATTATATTCTAAAAGGCACGTATTCACCTTTACATATTGATTGATGTTCTGTAGTGTTTAGGTGACCTGTCACTATTGTGTTTATGTGGAGCCAAAGTGTCTGGGTTCAAATCTCAACCCCACCACTTCCAGGCTGTTTGGCCTTGGGTGAGCCACTTAATGTCTTTGTGCCTTAGTTTCCTCACCTGTAAAATGAAGATCATAATAGTATCCAACTCATTGTGAGGATTGAGTGAGATCAGAGACATGAAATGCTTAGGATACTGCCTGGCTTCACAGTAAAATTGCTGTAAATATTTGTGAAAAGACAAAATAAAACTACCATTATAGATGATCCTTTTGGGGGGGATAGGGGTGGGAGAAGGTTGTAGAGTCAGATATTAAGACATCTTTACTGAGCTTTAGACCTTACAGAAATCCCAGCTTGTCATCTCTAGGCAAGCTAGAAGTTTTAGCTAATTTCTAAGATGTTTATTGTCCATTTCTCTTTAACCTTTTCCCTTATAATTCCCTGCCTCCCGTCCTAGGAAGAAGAACCCAGGAAGTCATCAGAATTCTTTCCTAAAAGAGAAACCACATCAGTGCAACTGCAGCCTCAGATTCATCTTGTCTCTGCTTCTTGGGTGACGACAGAGAACTGACCTGTTTATCAACAGCGTGCCCCTGTAGTCGCATATAGACTGGACAGATACCACCAGCTGTATCTTTCCTGTGAAAAGTCGAGCATTCACCTGTTAATCTCCATAGAATGAATGGGGCATGAAGGAGAATTCTTAAATCCAGAATCCAGTGTGTGTCATGTGCAATTAAGTCCTCAAAGGATGCTTTTTAATGATGAAATAAATGGATTCTCTTCTTCCAGAGCTGACACCATGCCTGGGACTCATCCACTGGCATCTGAATTCAGCTCATAGATCTGACTTCTCTGTTGCATTTTATGCCCCCAAAGACATTGCATTATTGCTCCAAATTTACATAATTCAATAATTCCCAAATGATAAATGTGAAAAAGCGAGTTACATTCTTGCAATACAAAAATACACCACCATCCCAGCTTAGGGATGCATTGTCTCTGGAAAGGACCATTGGGCCAAGTCTCTGACACTTTTCCAATTTTCTTTGCCTGACGACTTTTTGAACCTATGTGTGTACCTGGGTTAAAGATTGTTCTGTTTTCTTAGTGTCATCTTGAATATGTCCCAGCACAAAATCTCCCAAACAAATGGTATGGCATATCAGAGCAGTGGTTTAGCCTTATTTTACCATGTGTAATGACTTTTCCAAAGTTATTGGTTTTTTAGGTGTGTTTTTCAGCACAATAATAAATGTATGGATGACTTTGTTATCAGAGAATATTTTCGAAAAGATTTTAAACAATGACCTCATCTTAAACTTAACTAATTATATCTATAACAATTTTATTTCCAAATGAGGTCACATTCTGAGCTACTGGAGTTAAGACTTTGCAGTGGATTGAATTGTGTCCCCCCCAAAGTTTAATGTGTTGGAGGCTTGGTCCCCACTGTGACAGTGTTAAGAGGTTGGAAAAATAGTTAAGACTTTGCAGTGGATTGAATTGTGTCCCCTCCAAAGTTTAATGTGTTGGAGGCTTGGTCCCCACTGTGACAGTGTTAAGAGGTTGGAAAAATCCTATTATGGTCATTGAAAGGTGGGGCTTTGAAGAGGTGATTAGATTGTGAGGACCCTGCCATAGTGAATGGTTTAATGGTGGTCAGGGGTGTGCTTCTGAGTCCTTTAAAAGGAGAGCACATAAGGAGCTATCTCTCTCTCTGGTTCTGCCATTCCACTGTGTGACACTTTGAGTGGCTGAATAGAGTCACCATCAGGAACAATGCCTTCAGCAGATGTGTTCCCTGGACTTTGGACTTCACAGCCTCTGAAACTGTTAGCAATAAATTTTGTTCACTTACAAATTAAAGAAAAAGAAAAGATTTTAAATGATGATGACCATCAATGTTAAAATAGCAGGAAGGAGACGCAGTAACTTATTTGAAGAAATTTCATGTGCAATTTTGGGGTCGTGGACAAAAGATGGTGGCCTTTTCTGCTTAATCAACTCAAATGTCACCTCCACGTGGCAGCCCCGTAAACAGAGTGTAGGGTCCAGTCCACCTGCTGGCTTTGAAATTATATGATTTCTTTCAAAAAGGTAACATGTAGATATTCACATTGTTTCAAAATGTGTGCATGCAGTGTGACATTTTATACTGTGTAATTTCAAATTTACATGAATAAAACTTGCATAAACTGCAACCTTCCTGAGCAGCTGACAAATCCTTGTGCTTGATTTCTCCTCATGTGACTATGGCTCTCTGGTCTAAGACAGTTGCAAAAATACAGAATAAACAAGGCAAATATTATAGATGCTGCAGATTTGCATTCAGGCTTCTCTACTCAGCATTTTTCTCCCTTCCTAACGCGAAGCCTGCCTGCCTTCTTTTTTTCCTGCCTCTCCAATCCCTTTGTATTGTCTTCAAGAACCAGCCTAGTTTCTACTTCCTTCAAAACCCTTTTCTTATTCAGGCTCTCAATGAAATCCATTTTTTCTAAAAAAAAAAACTCGATTTATTAAGGACTGTATGACATTATTTACCCCCACAAGTTGTGTGCTGTTTCACAAATGATGTCATGCGTGTTTGCAAAGCAGGCCTCCCTGGATTATCAACTTCTTGCAGGCCAGAATGACAGAGATGATTAGTTAAATGTTCCTTTCCTCCATCTGAACATTATTTCTCAAACTCTGCACTCTTGATATTTTGGGCTGGATAATTCCTTATTTGTAAGGGGCTGTCTTGTGCATTGTAAGACGTTTAGCAGCATCCCTCCCCTGCCAGATATGTCTCCAGATGTCGCCACCTGGGAACAAAAATACCCGCAGTTGAAAATCACTGTTCTATGGATTTGTTATAGCTAACTACAAAGCGGAACTAATACTTATGGACTCATGAGGTGATTTAGGACAAGAAAAGTGGGGAAAAACTGTGCTCGCTTCGGCAGCACATATACTAAAATTGGAACGATACAGAGAAGATTAGCATGGCCCCTGCGCAAGGATGACACGCAAATTCGTGAAGCGTTCCATATTTTTTCACTCAGCATCCAGGAAATGCAAATCAAAACCACACTGAGATACCATCTCACCCCAGTTAGGATGGCTAAAATCCAAAAGACGCTGAAAGATAAATGCTGGCGTGGTTGCGGAGAAAAAGGAACTCTCATACATTGTTGGTGGGAATGCAAAATGGTGCAACCCCTATGGAAAATGGTTTGGAGGTTCCTCAAACAGCTGAAGATAGATCTACCATACGACCCAGCTATCCCACTGCTGGGAATATACCCAAAGGAATGGAAATCAAGTCGAAGGTATACCTGTTTCCC
>NW_007733294.1:128318-129770 GCF_000696425.1 Galeopterus variegatus | reverse complement strand
AGGGAGGTTTCGGTGATGGGACACAATAACTAACTACATTGTATATTGACAAAATAAAAAAAAAAAGTGGGGAAAAACAATATCATTGCAATGTACATTTGACGGTTACATCGACTAGACCCAACTCCAATTTTCAGGGATTAAAACTGTATAACATTAACGGAAATTGCTAAAATTTAATCTTGTCATTTAATTACAAGAAATTAGGCAAGAGCTGAATTCTACCTTGAGTATTCCTGAACTGCTCTAGAACCAGGCATCCTAAAATGTTAGTAGCGGCAAGAAAATCCAATGGAACAATAAACACAGTAAAGATATGAATAGAATCTTATAGACTAAATGCTGTTATTGGTGGTTGAATGCTTAATAAATAAAGCGTGGTATTCTACTCTTAACATTCTTCATATTTTAGGTTTCTTTTATTACATTATGCTCAGCATGAAACCTGACTCAATAGATACTTAATGGATATTTATTAAATAAGTGTGTGAGGCGACTTTTTGAAAATCCATGTTTTTTTTAATTGAAACATAATTAATTATACATATTTGTTGGGCACAGAGTTGAATATCAATACCTGTGTACTATATGTGATAATGAAATCAGGATCATTAGTATACTTATCATTACAAAATGTAATCATTCTTTGTGACCCTTTACCAATTTCAAATGAACACATTCCTCCACCCCCCTTCCCACCTCTAGTAACGACAGTTCTGTTCTCCCCGTTTGAAAGTTCAACATATTATTGTGATTGTTGTAACTTTCTTTCTTTCTTTTTTCTTTCTTTCTTTCTTTTTTTTTTTTTCCAGATCCCATGTATGAGTGAGGACATGTGGTATTTCTCTTTCTGTGCCTGGCTTATGTTACTTAACATAATTTTCTGTAAGCTCCTTCATGGGTTTTATTTTACATCTACTTGGAACACTGGTCCTCAGGTGGGATGGGAAATGAATAGGGGATCAATTACGTTGCTCTCAGATCTGTGAATATTGGGGACATATTTCTTAAGAAGGCAACTGTTGTGTCTCCAGGGACACTTGGGACAGACATCTGGCAAAGAAGCCTGTACATGGCAGAGTGACTAACTCTGTAGGACTGTGATCCCAGTCAGTTCAAGCAGAAGAAGGCTCCTAATGAAAATATTCACGTGTGAGTGGGGTGAATGGTCCCTCCAGAAGCAAGGGTAGCTATCAAAGGCAACTCTGGGGAAGTCCTTTGAGGTTATCCAGTTGTTCCAAGAATTGAATAATTGGCTCAGAAGCAGTGGTCTGTGTGGGGAACACCCTACTGGTTGTCCAGCTCTTCTTTTCTGGGAATTGTGGCAAAGACCGTTCACCAAAACCCACTTCCTCTTCTTTGTGGGTCCATATCTTGACCACTTTTTTTCAGCTCCCCTTGCAGTTAAGTGTGGCTCCATGAGCTGGACATTCTGCTACGCTTTGTCCTGGG
>NW_007733294.1:123981-127340 GCF_000696425.1 Galeopterus variegatus | reverse complement strand
CTTTCCTCGCCGACGCCACACCACCTATTCAGGTCCAACGAATCCTGTGGAGCTGGTCTCCAGCAAATTATTGTATGTCAATTAAAATGAAATAAACTCATTTTCTTAAAATATTTAAAAATTAAATAGGAACGCATGATCAGTTACATAAATCATATATAAGATGAAGCAAAACAATTCAGTTGCTTAGCAGAAGCAGAACTTCTCTGAGATAGATGGACATTTCTCCTGCTGCCCACACAGGGGTCTCTCTGCAGCACAGTGAACACCGCAGAGTCCCATACCTCATGCTGCCGTGCTGATGTGCTCCTGTCCTGATGTGCCTTTGTTCAAAGTGGGAAACTGGGATGCCAGGCAGGCAGCATATTAAAATGAATGAGGGAAAATCTAGGCAGAAAGAAGTCCTGGGGAGTTAGCCGGCCAGGCATAAAGCATTCCATGATTTGAGGGTTATCTTCCAGGGCATGAATTATGAATTTCCTCGGCAGCAGAGAAGGCTCCTGGACTAACACAAAAGAGGAGTTGTTCATTTAGAGTTCATCATGCCTAGGAATGCCAGAGAGGCTGAGACTACTGATTAATGGGCTGATTCATCCTTTCTTCCTGGGCACCTGTTGAACCCTCCCCTCTCTTTACCTATTTTTCTTTTCTCCCATTTTCCCTTCACCCTGGGAAAAAAATCTAAACTAAAGTTACAGTTCAAAGAGAGAAGGAAAGAAGTGTGATTCAGGAGAGAGATGCCTTTAGTTCCTTTTTTTTGGTTTGTTTTCATCTCTAGCTGTGTAGAAACCACTGTCTTCACTGAAAGGATGTGTCCTTCTACCCTTCAAGAGAGTCCTGCTGGCCCCCTTACTGCCGTCATGATGACGGGGATGCCCATTTTATGCTCACCTTGGAGTCCGGCTGATGGGGTTGGGAAATGGGACCATGGTCTAAGACCCAATGGTTTTATCGGAACAACCAGAATTGACACATACACAAAAGGAAAGGTGAGGGATCAGCAAAAAATTGAGAAAATTCACAGCTTGGCTGTGTAAGGAGTAGAAAAGTGTTTTTGGTTATGGCCAAGTGACTGCTTGCAAAAGAGATTAGTATTGCTAGAAGGGAGCCAGAGGCTTTTTATCAGAATAATTGAGAAAATCTTTTAAGGCATTTCAGAGATCTTTGGGGCCGTCTCTTCCATCACAGGCTCAGAGACCTAGGAGGTCAGAATGGTTTTGGGGGATGGACTCGGGGTGCCCTCCATGGGCTCACTACCCAAGACCACCTCAGTTCTCTGCTCCCAGCATTCTGGCTTGGCACCTGTCAGCTGACCCAGCCACTGTGGCTCAAGTGGACCCAGGTGCAGCTCAACCCACTGCTCTAGAAGGTACAATTCAGAGTGTTGGCAGCACCATTCCAAGGCTCAGTGGAACCCAGATGCAGCTCATGCTACTGCTGTGGAAGGTGGAAGCAGTAAGCCTCGGCAGTGACCACATGGTGCTAATACTGTAGGTGCACAGAATGCAAAAGCTGTGGGAGCATGGTTTCTTCCACCTAGATTTCAAAGGACGTATTGAGCAGCCTGAGAGCTCAGGCAGAAATCTGCTGCAGGAATGGAGTCACCGCGGAAGGCCTCCATGAGAACAAAGTCAAGTGGAAACGTGGGGTCAGAGCTGCTGAAGAGAGTCCCCACCAGAACAGTGCCTAGTGGAGCCACAGGGGCAGGTCTGCCACTGAGACTCAAGAACTGTAGAGTTGCCAGCATGCAACACAAGTCTGGGAGAGCTGCAGCTGTGAAACTCCAACCTGAGAAAGCAGCCTCCTGCTGCACCCAGTAAAGCTGTGAGGTGGGGCTGTTTGAGGACTTGAGGGCCCAACCCCCTCACCATTTTGCCGATGATGGGAATCAAAGGGGATCATATCCTCAAGCTTGAAAATTTAATGTGGTTTTTCCCTGTTGGGTTTTTGACTTACTTGAGGCCTGTTACTCCTTTTTTTTTTTTGCATGATGGGAATCAAAGGGGATCATATCCTCAAGCTTGAAAATTTAATGTGGTTTTCCCTGTTGGGTTTTTGACTTACTTGAGGCCTGTTACTCCTTTTTTTTTTTTGTCTACTTTTCTCTTTTGGAATGGGAATGTGTGTCCTGTGTCTGTTCCACCACTGTGTTTTGGAAGTGGATAAGTTGTTTTGATTTCACAGGCATACAGCTGGAGAGGAACTAACTTTAGGATTAATTGTCCCTTGAGTCTCTCCCATTTTTGATTCAGATGAGACTTTGGACCTTTGAGTTAATGCTGGAAATGTTTAAGACTTTGGGGACTATTGGGATGGAATGAATGCATTTTGTATTGTGAGAAGGACATGAATTTGGGGGGCTAGGGGAAGAATGGTATGGTTTGGATGTGTCCCCCAAAAGTTCCTGTGCTGGAACCTTAATTCTCAGTGTGGCATCACTGGGGGGTGGGGCCTTTAAGAAGTGATTGTGGCACGAGGGCCAAGCCTTCATGAATGTATTAATACTGTTCTTGTGGGAATGAGTTAGTTCTTGTGGCAGAGAGTTAGTTCTTTCAAGTGAATTAGTTCTTATAAAAGCAAGCTGAGCTTGCTTTTGTGGTTTTTTCCATGTGTGCTTGCTTACCTTTCTGCTTTTCTGTCATGTGATGTTATGCAACTGGAAACCCTCACCAGAAGCTAGTCCCATGCCCTTGGACTTTTACTATGGACAGAATGTTCCCTCAAGACTCATTGAAGCTTAATCCCCTTTGTAACAGTGCTAAAATTGTGGGAAATCTGAGTATGGTATTTGAAATGTAGAACCTCTAAGAGATGAATAGATTATGAGGACTGTGCCCTTGAGAATGGATTGGACCCATTCATGGAGTAATGGGTGTGGTTCTGATGGCTTTGTAAGGAGAGCAAGTGAGAAGGTTCACTCTCTTGCTCAGCCCATTCTCGCCATGTGTATTAGTCCATATCTGTTGCTTATAACAAAATACTTGAAACTGGGTGATTTATAAAGAAAAACATTTATTACCTACAGTTTCTGAGGTTGGGAAGTCCAAAATCCATCTAGTGGTGGCGACAGCGACTCTGGGATCTCACATTGCAAGACGGAAGAAGCAGAGAGAGCAGAGGGAGAGAAGACAGACTCTTCTCTTCTTTTAACGCCCTTAGAGTCACGCCCCAAGCACCATTTTTAATCCGTTCACTACTGTGAGGTCCTACAATCCAATCAGCTCTTCAGGGCTCCACCTTTCAATTACCATAATAGGATTTCCCATCCTCTAACAGTCACAGTGGGGGCTAAGTTTCTAATACATAAAACTTGGAAGACACAATTCAAGATTCAGTGAGTTGTGGGGGGACATAATTCA
>NW_007733294.1:122632-122970 GCF_000696425.1 Galeopterus variegatus | reverse complement strand
GGAATCATGGGGACAATTCTGTATTCATGACTCTGCCTTTAATTAGACCTTGGGTTGAACTATGGAAATTACACCAACAAAGTGGCTCTGTTGAAATACCCAAGACTCCTTGAGATACAGGGGATAAGACTGTACATTTCTCTCTTTGTTATAAGGTAGATGCTGGGAGACTGTGTTTAACAGTATAAACTTTCTCTGATGTGGTGAGTTCTAATATCTTTTTGTTTTGTTGTAGAAAAGTTATATTACCATCTTATTTAACTGGAGCAGGTGCAGGGCTGGTGTTAGGGCCATCTCCTCACAGAGGCCAATGTGAATTTCTAAGTATGTGTTGTAAT
>NW_007733294.1:120066-121351 GCF_000696425.1 Galeopterus variegatus | reverse complement strand
ATCATTCCCTGCCCTCTCTATGGCAGAAAACGGGCCATGTCCCGTCCCTCAGATCTATTGGATTAGCAAATATGGTGGTATTTATAGAGGTGAAATTACAAAAATTGAAGTTGTGTGGGAGCCTTAACGAAAAATGCTGGAGTGGTGGCATAGCACAGTGAGATTCTGGGCTCTCCTGCTCGCCTGCTGTGTAATCTTGGGCAAGCCCCTAAACCGCTCTGACTCTCAGTTTCCTCATCTGTAAGATGGGGCTAAGAAGAGCGTCTGATTCTTGGGTTGTTGGGAGTGCTCCATGAGCTAGCACTTGAAATGTGCTTGGACCAAGTAAATGCTCACTCCGCATTTGATATCACTGTTAACGATACTCCACCTGTTCACCCTCTCTACTGCAGCTCGCTGAGTCAAACTGATGTTTGAGTTTGGTGGTCACAAAATGGAATGCTTAAGCAGAGAGGAGAAATGAGAGAATTCTAAAATTTCAGATTTGGGAGAGGAAGTGTCGCTTCTTTCGGTCTTTACTGAGGTCCATCCTTTCTTTCTGGGCACCTGTTTTCACCTCCCCCCCTTTTTACCTATTTTTTCTTTTTTCCCATTTTCCCTTCCCCCCCTGGGAAAAATCTAAACTAATTTTACAGTTGAAAGAGAGAAGGAAGGAAGGGTTATTGAGGAGACAGATGCCCTTAGTTCTTTTTTTTTTTTTTTTTGGTTTGTTTCCATCTCTAGCTGCTTAGAAACCACTGTCATCACTGAAAGGATGTATTCTGTCACCCTTCAGGAGTGTCCAGCTGGCCCCGATTGCTGGCATGATGAGGGGGATGTTCATTTTATGGTGACCTTGGATTCCAGCTGGTGGGCTTGGGAAATGGGACCACGGTCTAGGTCCTAGTGGTTTTATCAGAACGACCAGAAGTGACACATACACAAAATGAAAGGGGGCGGGTCAGTTGACAGGAAAATGAAACTTGTCATTTAAAAAATGGAATTTTGTCTTCCAAATAAGTGTGGTCACCCCGAATAAAATTGTGATTGTCACCAAATATGGTTGTATTTCTGATTTGATGGGGTTGGAGGCTGTGGTAGGGATGGTCATTGTTATGATATTTTTATCAAATGCTGGGTTTTGTTCTGTTTTGTTTTTGTTTTTGGTGGCTGGCCAGTATGGGCATCTGAACCCTCGATCCTGGTGTTATAACACCACACTCTAGCCAGTTGAGCTAGCTGGCCAGCTTAGAGAGAGAGAGAGAGAGAGAGAGAGAGAGAGAGAGAGAGAGAGAGAGAGAGAGAG
>NW_007733294.1:117695-118704 GCF_000696425.1 Galeopterus variegatus | reverse complement strand
TACTTATGGAACTAACAATCTACATTTGAGACACCAAAGATAAAGAGAAATGATAATACAGAGTAAGAAACATGAGGCTTTAGGGGACACACACGGATAACACCAAATCCTACTTCAGGCAATTCAAAGAATACTTTCTAGTAGAAGTGATGACTAAGCTAAGACTCAAAGAGAAAGCAGAAATTAGTCAAGTTTTGAGAGAAGATATTCTAGTGAGAAGGGATGGAAGGTGCAAAGGCTCAAAGTCAAGAGGAAGATGTTTTCCTTTCTGTTTTTAAAGACAAGCTCTGCTATCAGCATGGCAAACAGAAGAATTTTCTGGAACAGTGCTTCTCAGACATTCATGCATATACGTATCCCCTGGGGAGATCCTCGTTAAAATGCACATAGTAGGTCTCGGGTGGGGTTGCAGATCTTACTTTGTTTTTCTAACAAGTTTCTGGTGATGCTGATGCCAATATTCCGTGGACCACACTTTGAGTGGGGTGGTTTTAGAGCATCCATGGAAATGAGCATATCTACATTTAAAATTTTCACCTCCTTCTCTCCCTAGCCCTCCAGATTTTAGGGACGATTGGTGATAACTTTGCGAGCAGACTGAATCATAGCCAAGCTTTAGAAAGCTTCTGGAAGGAAGAGAGGTGTTGGTTACCTGAAAGACCCCAGGAAGCCAAAGCACTTTCCAAAGGGTGTTGTCATCGAGGGCTTCAACCCTACAGGAAATGCTACGATTCTGCTCCATCAAACACTCGTACTTTCCAACTGCTATGGTTCGAATGCCCCCTCCAAGACTCAAATTCAAACTTAATCCCTTAACTGAGGTTACCAGACGTGGGAAAGGAGGGGTGGTTACTGAGAAAATTGGTAAGGGCAACAAAAAATGGTTACATTTTGTAATACTGTAATACTAATTATCCTGATTTGAGCATCACATATTGCACACAGTTAAAAACATAAAAAACTAGGGCCGGCCCGGTGGCGCACTGGATAGTGCGCCGCTTGGGAAGCG
>NW_007733294.1:115312-115842 GCF_000696425.1 Galeopterus variegatus | reverse complement strand
TAACCACATCACCATTGATAGCTTCCACTCTGGAAGCTAGAAAGCCAAATACTTGTTTTCTCGGATTCCTTTGCAACTATGAGCAGTCACATGATAAATTTCTGACCAGTTAAGTGAAAGGGAATTTGTTCAGGGGTTTCTGGAGAAGATTTTATTTCCTGTCAAAGAGGGAGGCCTGCAAGGGAAGTTTGCTGCTTCTGCTCCATCCCTCTTCTTCTTGTCTTGAACATAGTTGTGATGTCTGGAGCTATGGCAGTCCTTTTGCAACCATGAAAATAATATGATGAAAGGCCAACCTGCTAATGGCAGAATGGAAAACTAGAGAGTGCCTAGATTATTTTACAGCACCACTGAGGCATAGAACCAACACCAGAAACACCTAACTCTGGACTTCTATTCTTGTAGGAAAATCATCTTAGTTTCTGGATCTTAGTCACTTGCAGCCAAAAGTATGACTAATTGGGATCTTCATGTGGTGGAATAATGGGTCATTTCAATTTTCTTTGTTGCTGTTGCTTACAACTGTTTTT
>NW_007733294.1:113667-115103 GCF_000696425.1 Galeopterus variegatus | reverse complement strand
TACCTAATACAACATAAATGCTAAGTAAAAAGTTGTTCCGCTGTATTATTTAGACAGGAAAAACAGTCTGTACATGTTCAGTGCAAACACGATTTTTTTCTTTAAATATTTTTGATCCACGGTTGATCAAGTCCACATATGTGGAACCGACAGATATGAAGGGCTGACTCTAAGAGGGGTCTTCACGTTATATTTCGATTCCATTTTCCATGAGCTTTTGAAGTACCCTCGTATATGTGTGTGCACCTATGTATATATGTATGTGTGTATATTCCTGCTGTTCTTTTTTGAGCTAGTTATAGCATCTGTCTGGTTCCCTCATTGATGAATAAGTAAAATAAACTCCTTTGCATATGCCCGTCTTATACCTGCATGAGTCATGATTTTACCTTTTTTTAGGTCACACAGCTAGTAAGGAGCAGAACTGAGATTTAAAACCACTTAGCTCCCAGTCAGTACTNTTACTTTTAAAATTTATTGTCAAACAGATATGTCATTCAGTGTTTGAATAATATTTCCAGTATGGTGATTCCTGTGACTTATTTTGACACTGCTTAACTTAAACTCTGTGATGCTCAGTCTCCTCATAATGGAAATAGTACTAATTCTATCTACGTCACAGGACTTTTAAAGACATTGAATTCTTGCTATGTCCTAGGCACTTTTCCAACCACTTTGCACACTAGGTCACCTTATGTCTGGCACAGCCCTTCAAGGTAAGGATCACCACTGTCACCATTTTATCAACAAGGAAAGTAAGCTACTGATGTATTGTTCACTCAATAAATATTAACCAAGAACTTATAGTGTGCTAGGCAGCATTAAAGGTGCTTGGAAAAAACAGTTCTGCCTCTATTTTCACATGCATTTTAATATTTCAATATTCCTGAAATGTTACATATAAACATGTTTTTATACAATATATATTTTTATATATAAAATATGTATGTTTATATATTATATATAAATGTTTTACATTTTTAAATACATATTTAATATACCATATTTATAAATCCTAAACATATATAAATCTGTTATAAATTATATATATAAATCTGTTATTTATTCTTAAAATTTTATACATATATAAATCTGTTATAAATTATACATATCTGTTATTTATTTCTGAAATTTTATATATATAACAAGTATATATGCGTGTATATATAGAGAGACAGCTGTAATATAAAATTAACAGGTATATTCATCCCTCTGTATCCATGGGTAATTTGTTGCAGGATCTCCAGTAAATAACAAAGTCTGTAAATGCTCAAGTTCCTGATATAAAATGGCTAAGTATTTGCATATAATTTATGCACATCTTCCTGTATACTTTAAATCTAGATTATTAGATTACTAGATTACATTGTATCAGTACCTAATACAACATAAATGCTAAGTAAAAAGTTGTTCCGCTGTATTATTTAGACAGGAAA
>NW_007733294.1:109891-111975 GCF_000696425.1 Galeopterus variegatus | reverse complement strand
GAGGGGGAATGGGGAGGGGGGGATGGGAAGGCAGCAGCCACATACCTGGTGGTTGAACAGACAGTGCACGAGGAAGATAAAGGCCCCCTGCAGGCTGTTGATGGTTGTGAACAGATAGGCCATTACACCTGCCAGGGGTCCAATCTGAAAAATGCCCAACACCCAGGAGCAACCCAAGATGAAGAGCTGGGCAAAGGCCTTGAAGGTCAGTAACCTGGGGGAGAAGATTTGCAGAGCATAAGGTTCTGGGACATGGCTGCTATCCTTGTGGGTCACTGTGTGACCTGCCTGAATGGGGATAACTGTAGGGTGAAGTCTCCAAACCCAGATACTGGGAAATCAAATCCTATAGCCATTTAAGAGGTGGTTGGCCTACAGGTACATGTGGATACAAAGATGCGTGGACATGGGTATTTAATGATTTAATGCAACTTCTGTTTGTAGTAAAAAAAGCACAGAAAGATCCATGTGTCCAAAAATTGGGGACACATTAAATGAATGGTGAGTTCATAGTATGAAATGCTATGAAGCCTTTCTTCTTATTGAGGTAAAATTCACCTAACATAAAATTTACAATTTTAACTATTTTAGTGTAAACAAGTCAGTGGCCTCGAGTGACAACATACACACTGTTGTCAACCATCACTACTATTTAGTTCCAAGACATTTTTTTATCACCACCGAAGGAAACCTTATTACCTATTAAATGGCTGTTTTCCATTTCCACTCCCCCAAAAGGAAACAACCCAAATATCCATCAACTGATGAATGGATAACAAAGTGTGGTATGTCCATTCAATGAAATACACAGCCATGAAAAAGAATAAATCACTGATACATGACACAACATGGGTGAATACTGCAAACTTTATACTGAGTATCAGCCAGACACAAAACACCACATATTGTATGATTTCATTTATATAAAATGTCCACAATAGGCAACTTCGTAGAGACAGAAAGCAGAGTATAAAGCCACTTTGTAGAATAATATGAGAGCGACAGTATGCTACAGTGGATAAAGGGTACAGGCTCTAGGTCAGACTGTCTGTGTTCAAATTGTGACTGATCCATTCACTAACCTTGTGGCATTATAAGTTATTTAATCTCACTGTGCCTCAGTTTCCTCACTCTGATATAGGGTTAATAATAAACCCCCAATCCCACCAGCTAGTTCTACAGATTGAATGGGGAGATGGTGAGACCCTTAAGGTGCTTAAGACAATGTCTGGCACAAAATAAGCACTTCTGCAGTTGTTACTAGCCATAAGTATTGACATGAGATAAGCCATATGTTATATGAAAAAGAGCAAAGTGAACAACAGTGTATACAATTTCTTATAATTTATGTATAAGTAAGCGGACGTATAGGCATAGAATACTGGAAGGAAGCACATATTGATTTATAACATTTGCTTCAGGTGGAGACTTGGAGGTGTCAAAGGAAAGAAATAAATGCTGATGGGTACAGGGCTTCTTTTAGAGATGGTGAAAGTATTAAGAAACTAGATAGTACACAGCTCTATTTACAATAGCCAAGATATGGAAACAATCTAAATGTCCATCCACAGACAACTGGATAAGGAAAATGTGGTATATATATACACAATGGAATACTACTCAGGCATAAAAAAGAATGAAATTCTGCCATTTTTAGCAACATGGATGAGCTTGGAGAAAATTATAATAAGTGAAATAAGCCAGGCACAGAAAGAAATACCACATGTCCTTCCTCATAGGAGGGAGGGAGGGAGGGAGTGAGGGAAGGAAAGAAGGAAGGAAAGAAAGAAAAAGAAAGAAAGACTACAATAAAATGTTGAACTTTCAGAAGGAGAGAACAGACCTATAGTTACTACAGGTAGGAAAGGGGGGGGAGAAGGGAGATTAGGGAGCAACTGGTCTCCAATGTGGCAGTGTTGGAAACTGATTGAGTCATGGGGGCAGATCCCTCATGAATAGATTAATGCTCTCCCTGGGGGTGGGGGGCCTGAGTGAGTTCTCGCTCTATTAGTTCCCGAGAGAGCTGGTTGTTTAATAGACCCTGGCACTTCCTCTCTCTCTCTCTTGCTTCCTCTCGCCATGTG
>NW_007733294.1:107106-108828 GCF_000696425.1 Galeopterus variegatus | reverse complement strand
GTAGACAATGTCTGGTTGCAGCGCTTTCTTATAATGAACAGTAGTTAGGTGAGAAAGTTAAGAAACACAAATGATTTATAAGAATATGAAAAAGCCCCACATCTCTAATATAAAATTATATGTAACCAAAATTAAGAGATAGCATATTTCAACTATTAAATCAACAAAACAAAACAAAGATAACAATAAACGTCAGTGTTGATAATGCTGCAGGTAAACAACTATTCTCATTTTTGGGAACAAATTTTCTGGAAACCAATTTTCAATATATACTAAAAGCATCACCATCAAGCTTACCCTTTAATTCAGGCGATTTAACACTTAAATATAATTAAATAACCACAACATAGAACAATTTACTTACAAGGATATTCAAGGCAGTATAGTTTATAATAGCAAAAAGCAAATAAAATAAAGAGAAGCAACTTGTATCCCTAAATAATGTATGATGTAAGTAAGTTGTGAGGCATCCTGACACTTAAATCATATGCAAAAAATATTATAGAATAATTTCTAATTAAATGGGAAAATGTTTATTATATTATTAAGAGAAAAAATTATAAAGAGCAAAATAGCATGATAAATATTATGATTCTGTTCTTTGTAAACATGCACAAATAAGAATACAGAGAAGTAGTAAATGTATTAATAGTTTCAATATATGAAACACTGTTTCTACTAACTGTGCTAAATGCCTCATAAACCACATAAAGTAGGCAAAATTAATATGTCTATTCTACAGATGAGGAAACTGAGTTTCAGTGAGGTTATGTAACTTGCCTAAGGTCCACACAGCTAGTCAGGGGTGGAGCTGCAGTTTGAGTCTCCAAATCTAGGCTCTGTGCTACTCTAAACAGGCCTCGTCACCTGTCCTGGGCACAGGACCCAGCACACAGAAGATATTCCATGAAGTTTTGTGGGAAGAAGGAAGGAAAACTAGAAAAGAAGAGGGAAGGAGAGAGGGCTGCACCTGGTGTCTTTGAGCTTCGAGACTTCGGCATTGACGCTGCAAAGCCTCTGCCTCAGGATCCACAACGTCCAACTTAGAAGGATCGAGTTGATCTACAAAGTCAAGCAGAAGGTACTGAGAGACTGGACACACAAATGGANCCATGAGTAGAAGCAGCCTGAGGCCAGTGCCAGATGCAGCTGTCCCAGAATCGTAAGCCAACTAAGCCTCTTTTCCTTATAAATTACCCAGTCTCAGGTATTTCTGTTATAGCAACCCAAAATGGACTAAGATACTGGGTAAGGCACACAAAGAATAATTATGATTTGTAATGATGAACATGCTAATAATTTTGATTTCATCATCACATACTGTACACAAATACCGATAGTCAACTTTGTACCCCATAAATATGTATAATCAAAAATGAAAAAGAAAATAAAAAATAAAATTAAATAAAAATTAAAAAAATAAAAATACATATTATACATATTTTTGATGTGTATAATCAACAATATAAAAGAAACTTGATGGTAGTGATAGTTGCACAACATTGTCAATGTACTAAAAGCCACTAACTAGTACACGATAATAGTTAAAATGATGAATTTAATTTTATGTGAAATTTACTGTGTAAGTTTTTTCCATGTGTATGTATAAAACTTATTTTAACTTTTTAATTAACTTTTTATTTTACTTATTTTTTTAAAACATAATTTATTATACACATATATAGTTTACAAAGGTGATTTTCTTTCCTTTTTTTTTTTTTT
>NW_007733294.1:103302-106147 GCF_000696425.1 Galeopterus variegatus | reverse complement strand
GTAAACAACTATTCTCATTTTTGGGAACAAATTTTCTGGAAACCAATTTTCAATATATACTAAAAGCATCACCATCAAGCTTACCCTTTAATTCAGGCGATTTAACACTTAAATATAATTAAATAACCACAACATAGAACAATTTACTTACAAGGATATTCAAGGCAGTATAGTTTATAATAGCAAAAAGCAAATAAAATAAAGAGAAGCAACTTGTATCCCTAAATAATGTATGATGTAAGTAAGTTGTGAGGCATCCTGACACTTAAATCATATGCAAAAAATATTATAGAATAATTTCTAATTAAATGGGAAAATATTTATTATATTATTAAGAGAAAAAATTATAAAGAGCAAAATAGCATGATAAATATTATGATTCTGTTCTTTGTAAACATGCACAAATAAGAATACAGAGAAGTAGTAAATGTATTAATAGTTTCAATATATGAAACACTGTTTCTACTAACTGTGCTAAATGCCTCATAAACCACATAAAGTAGGCAAAATTAATATGTCTATTCTACAGATGAGGAAACTGAGTTTCAGTGAGGTTATGTAACTTGCCTAAGGTCCACACAGCTAGTCAGGGGTGGAGCTGCAGTTTGAGTCTCCAAATCTAGGCTCTGTGCTACTCTAAACAGGCCTCGTCACCTGTCCTGGGCACAGGACCCAGCACACAGAAGATATTCCATGAAGTTTTGTGGGAAGAAGGAAGGAAAACTAGAAAAGAAGAGGGAAGGAGAGAGGGCTGCACCTGGTGTCTTTGAGCTTCGAGACTTCGGCATTGACGCTGCAAAGCCTCTGCCTCAGGATCCACAACGTCCAACTTAGAAGGATCGAGTTGATCTACAAAGTCAAGCAGAAGGTACTGAGAGACTGGACACACAAATGGACAATGGCCAGATCATCTATAAAAACAGAACTCTGACCCGCAATCTGTAACAACCACTCCAGGAAGCTGAACAATAACCCTGCAGCAATCAGCCCGAGATGACCAGGACTTGATTAATAACTGACAGCTTCCCTAATTTCTGTCCCCATATCCAACTTAGAACAAACATGAGAAAACCAACATGCACCCTTAACCAATCACATAGGATACCCTGCTTCTCGTTAGCCACATGCAGCTTCCCCATGCCAGCAGCCTCCCGTCAGGGCGTACCTGAAGCCTTCCCTTTTATTCCACTGTAAATCTTTCCCACTCCTCTGCCCTTTGGTCTATACCACACAGAAGTGATGGTGGCTGACTCCCTTACTGCTATAGCAATCCCTGAATAAATACCCTTTGCTTGTTCTCATTTGAGTGGATTTGTTCATTTTCACAGATGGATCCAACGAGTTAGAATCAAAGCCAGTGTTTAGGATATAGACTGTGATCTTGAGTGGAGTATTATTCTCTTCAAAGGCCCTCCCTCAAAAGCATGTCAGACTGGAGTGCACACACTCTCAGGGCAGGCTTTCTCCATCTTGGCAATATTGACCTTCAGGGTCTGATCATCCTTGGTGTGAGTTTGTTGGGGTGAGGGTGCTGTCCTGTGTGTTGTAGGATGTTAACCAGGGCACTTTGAAAGAGGAAGGGGGATACCAATAGCTCTACAAGAACAGATGTAATCAGGAAGTCCGTGGCAAACAGGAAAACCATGTCACCCTGCACAGAGTAGACATTCACTAAATATTTGTTGAGTGAATAAATGCAGTATTTTAAAAAGAATCCCCAGCAGAAGGTTCTATTATATCAAAGCAACCAGTGACCCAAGAGGTAGCCAAGGAAAGACAAGTGAAGACAGTAATTTCAGGAATAGGGGTTTGTCACATTAAACTGTGACCATTTATCTTTATCTCATTTCTACTTTAACAGGTAAGGAACATACTCTCTATGCTTGGCCAACCCAGAGTGGACACACGCATAGAAAACTATCACCTACCAAGATAATGACTGCCACCGGCCCCATGAAGCTCCAGATGAATCCTTCATCAGGCTTCAGCCAGCAGCTGTTGAGAGAAAGATGATCATTAGCTGCCTATTCCTTGGGAGAAGGGAGAGAATTTGTTTTTCCAGGTTCAAGGATTCTGGAGCAAGATCTGAACAGCGCCAGAAGCTGTTTAGTTCAGAACCTAGATTTTAGATGGAGTCTGGTTTGAACTCTTGCTGACACAAGCAGTATGCTCTATTGGACAGATTCAACTATTAGTGTAGCTATATACAAAGTCTTGATGTCAGGTAATGTCAGTCCTCTGAATTTATTCTTCTCCCTCATGATGGTGTTACTATTCTGCTTCTTTTGCCTCCTCCATAAAAACGTTAAAATCTGTTTGTCAATATTCACAAAATGATATGTTGGAATTTTGACTGAGAATTTGTTGAATCTATGGGTCAAATTGGAAAGAACAGACGTCTTGACAATTGTGCATCTTCCTATTCATCAACATGGAATATCCGTCCATTTATTTGGCTCTTCTTTGATTTCTTTCATTAGAGTTTGGCAGATTTCCTGATATAAAACTTGTAGGAAAGATTAAAAAAGATAATGTGCATGAAGTTTTTGGGTACAATTCCTGGCAGAAAGTTAAGGCTCAACACATGTAGTTATAATGGTGATAATGATTGCTATAATGAGAAAGAAAATAAAAATAATAATTTAACTACAGCCATCAAAACCACCAACAATCATTAAGCCTACTTTGTGTACAAAGTATTCTGTTGATCAAATACATTGTTCTGCAATGGCTTGTGCTGGTAAAAGCAGCATAACTTATTTGGAAAGTGGACCTGGTAGGTTGAACCTGGTACAACTAACAAGCAGTTGCCAATGCCCCACGGGCAGAAAAGCTTCCACACTTG
>NW_007733294.1:101187-102510 GCF_000696425.1 Galeopterus variegatus | reverse complement strand
TTGGAAAGTGGACCTGGTAGGTTGAACCTGGTACAACTAACAAGCAGTTGCCAATGCCCCACAGGCAGAAAAGCAGTTCTATTCCAAGGGATGCCAACTACGGCCCAGGGGCCAAATCCAGTCCACTACTTGTTTTTGTAAATAAAGTTTTATTGAAACACAGCCACACCCATTCATTTATGTGTTGTCAATGGCTGCTTTCACGCTACCAGGACAATGTTGAATAGTTGCCACGGAGACCATATATGCTTCAAAACCAAACAAGTTACCATCTGGCCTTCGATAGAAGAAGTTTGTCAGCCTCTGATCTTTCCTGCCACTCATCTTCAGAATCATTCTGGCGAGACATGGGACTCAAGCAGCAGACAGGGCATCTCCTTGACTTCAGGAGGGACAGCATAGTATAGGATGTTTCAGCACGTGCAACCCTACTTCTTAACACAAGTACCATTTCCAAAATATTGACTTTGTCAACTGTCATGTGCAGAGCTTTGCAAACTTCTTTAGGGAGGCAGTAAAACAAGGATATAAAGAATACTTCCTTGGAAATTCTTACTTTTTATGCTTTCTAACCCTGTCCTTGGGAAAGCGTATGACATGCACTAGCCAGAGATGTCCTGTACGTGAGATAATAAACTGCTGACTTCATAGGGTCATGGCGAGAAGGACATGAGCTTCTGCATCCAGGAAGCACTATTTCTGGGGCAACATAAGCCTTCAGCAGTTGTTGATACTGTTGTTGTTATTTGCATTTGGGAGCTTGATCTCAATCCATCCAACCTGCTCTCTGAGAATCCTATAGACCATATAGCCCACAGGTTTTTAATGTGGGGCCATAAATTTACTCTGTGTGTTCCTGAATTTCTTGAACTTGTGCTAAGAATTTTGTGTGTATGTACATTTGTCTAGAGAAGGAAGCTTTGGCTTTCACTAAAATTCTCAAAGGAATCCAACCCCAAAGATGCTGAGAACCATTGATCTAGGGATTTCCATGAGAAAATGGAATTCAGCTATAAGGAAGGACTGGTTTGACGTATAACTGACAATTGGAAAATGGATTTAAAAGCCATTTTGATTTCATGTAGAGGCCCTGAACACCATTTCCATTATAAACTCATACATTGTACTTACTGAGTAGCTGTTCCGTAATGTTTGTGTCCAACCATGGCAGACACAGCCACAATCACAGCTGGAGTCCCGTAGCCTACAGGGTACATGAAGCTCTTCTTAAATCTGCCTGTGCTGGTGTAATTGGCCACTGCGAGGTTCCTGACAGTGAGGAAGAGGTGCAGCCCTTCCAGAAGCATCCAGGTGAAGGAGGCC
>NW_007733294.1:42617-101177 GCF_000696425.1 Galeopterus variegatus | reverse complement strand
GGCCAAGTACAGGTAATGCAACACCCCTGCGATGATGGAGCACAGCACCTGCAGGAAGAGCGGAGTTAGGGTGTTCACAGAGGTGGTCTGCGCCTGATTTTATCCTCAGGACATTGCATTCCCTGGGTGCTGGCTTGGAATTTCATTTGCAACATATGCAACATTTTGCCTGGAGCAGCACTTTTTCTGGGAGCTCCCACGGGCCTTGGAAGTTTGCTTCCCCCATGCATGGAGCAGGCCAGAAATGCCAAGCAATAAATGCCCCGGGAGCAGCCCCCACAGGCGTAACAGACAAGAGTTGGTGGATAAATATTCCACTGCTCTTGGCCTTTGGCTGAGGAAACTCTAAGACACATAATCTCTGCTGCCTCCAGAGCCCCTCAGTGGAGTTAAACTCCAGTTGCTCACAGTGGAAACTTTTTTGAAAACACATCCACTTATTGTCTGTCTTTCTCTGTCTCATTTTCCCACTCTAAGACACATAATCTCTGCTGCCTCCAGAGCCCCTCAGTGGAGTTAAACTCCAGTTGCCCACAGTGGAAACTTCTTTGAAAACACATCCACTTATTGTCTGTCTTTCTCTGTCTCATTTTCCTGTCCAGGTCAATGTTTGTTAGGTCATTCCCAAATAAACAACTTGCACTCAAATGCTTGCTGCAAGATCTGTCTTTAGGATGGAAGATTAAAGAGCACATGGAGAGGAACACCCACCATTCACCGGAGCTGTCTCAATGCAAATAAATGTACGTTTGGGGCAATCTTATATCACTTTCCAGAGATAAAAACACCAAAAATCACATGGCATAAATAGAACAGTCATACAAATATATACTAAATGTAATTATTAAATTTTGAAGTGTGTGCCAGCTTTTGATCTACAAACATCTCAAGTACCACATTTTTCGAAGTACTTCCCTAACCTAAGTGGTATAAAGACATATATACGACTTTATATATATATTCATATATATGAGATAGCTAGATAGCTGGATAGCTATGTAGATATTTATTATTCAAGCAGGAAAGGAAATGTTACCATCCTAGGTTTTACTGAGTTGTGATGTTTCTTCCAAAGCAGAATGTTTTAAATTTAATGGGCCAAATGCTGCTAGACCTTACTTAAAGCATAAAGTGTTAAAAAATTTTTTTTCAGCTTATTGAGGTAGGATTAAAAATAAAACATATTTAAGGTGTACAACATGGTGTTTTGATATTAGTATATCTTGTGTCAGGATTCCTGCAAAGCTAATTAAGATACCAATTACCTCACATAGTTAACATTTTTCTGTGTGGTGAGAACACTTAAGTCTACTCTCATGGAATCTCAAGTATACGATACATTATTATGCTTTAATTTAAAAAATTTTTATTTTGTATTAGTAATAAATTTCCAAAAGTAGTATAATCTTATGGTATGTAATGTGATATTTTGATATATGTATACATTGTGGCATAATTAAATCGAGATAATGAACATATCCATCCCCTTACATTCTTATTTTTTGTAGTGAGAACATTTAAAATCTACTCTCAGCAATTTTTTAGTATGCAATACTTTATTAACTATCATTACCATGTTGAATATTACATCTCTAGAACCCATCATGTGTCTTCTTGAAAACTTGATGTGAAAAATGATGAGAAAAGCTCCCAAATTTCTGGGTGTATGAGGGGTCTTCAAAAAGTCCATGGAAAGATTCATATTACCTTTTAATACTATTATTTCTATGAGCTTTGTGAAGTTTCTTTGTATAGTTTGCTAGCTCTGCCATAGCAAAGTGCCACAGACTGGGTGGCAAAAGTAATGGGAATATATATTTTTTTCACAGTTCTGGAGGCTAGAAGCTCAAGATCAAGTTGTGGGCAGCACTGGTTCCCTCTGAGGCTTCTTTCCTTGGCTTGTAGATGCTGTCTTCTCCCTGTGTTTTCACGTGGTCCTCCCTCTGTGTGTGTTTGAGTTCTAACCTCCTCTTCCTATAAAGACTCCAGTCATATTGACCTGATTTTAATTTACCTCCTTGAAAACTTTACCTCCAAATACAGCCACATTCTGAGGTAGTGAGGCTCTTTGCTATGGTTTGAACATCTCCCCCAAACTCATTGAAACTTGATGCACATTGTAACAGTTTTAAGAGGATGCTAAATCAGACTATGGTGGCTAAAAGGTGGGGCCTTTGGGAGGTTTTGGATTTGTCCTTGTGTATAGACTAATCCATTCATGCATTCATGGATTAGTGATTTAATGGATTATCAGGGAGTAGACTGGTGGTTTCATAAGAAGAGGAAGAAGGCATGTGGATATATGCTCTTGCCCAGCCCTTGTTATACTTATAATACTCTCAATCACCACGAGATTCTGTAGAAAGTCCCCACCAAGGAGAAAGTCTTCACCAAATGGGCTCCCTGGACCTTGAACTTCCCAGCCTGCAAAACTGTGAGAGATACATTCTGCTTCTCTATAAATTACCCTGTTTCAGGTATTCTGTTATGAGTAACAGAAAAAGGACTAATACAAACTTCAGCACATGAATTTTGGGATACACAGTTCAGCCTATAACACTAGGTAAGAAAGAAGAGAAAAAAAGGTTAACATATAATAGGATGTTGTATCTAGGTCATTGGGTTGAAATCAGTTCTCTCTTAATTATTTCCATGTTTCATTACTTCCCTCAAAATAGAGAATACACACCTCAACATGTGTCACGTCTGATGAGTACTACTTATGTTAATTAGCTCTACAAAGGCACTTCAAAAAATTTTGGAAAAAAAGAATTAAAAGATAATATAAATCCATAAGCTTTTTGAATACCCATCATATTTAGCCATTTCACAATGCATACATATTTTTTTCTTAATTATTTTTTATTTTATTGGTTGTGCATATTCACATTTTAAAACAACATGTTGTGCACAATAAACACATACAATTTTTATTTGTCAATTTAAAAAATTAATTTAAATAGATAAATAAATCAATAAATAGGGGAAATCCCTTCCACAAAGTCATACAGCAAGTAAGATGAAAAGTTGACATTCAACTGCAGATCAATGTGACAAACACACTATCCACCAAAAATTCAAGTCTCTTCCCTACCCCAAATTAGAATATGTATTTGTCACTAACAAGTGGCTTCCCAGCCAGGGACTACAATTCCCAGCCACCCTTGCAGTTAGGTGGGACCATGTGACTGAGTTCTAGCCAATACAATGTGAGGGGAAGGGATATGCACCACTTCCTGGTGTAACTCATTTAAGACTCCCCCACGGGACTCTGCCCTGCTCTTTTTCCCTCCCCAGTTGGCTAAAAAGGAAAAGATCCCAGGACAATCTTGGAATCTGTGCATGCAAGACCACAGAGCCTCGATCAGCCTGAGGATAGATAACAGATACTCTTCAAACCTGTTTGCTTATCTTCTATTGATACATAAGGGGAAAATTAATCACAACCATGCTAAGCCTCTCACAATTTGCAGTTGATTTGTTACAGCAGCTAATGTAACACTATCTAATACCATCAATTTGACTCTCAATTGCTTTGCTAAATGGCTTCTCAGAAAGTACAAACCTTCTTCAAAGTTATGCAGCAGGAGAGCTGAAATGGGAATACTTGCTTTTTCCCCCTACACCACCACTGCTGATTAATGTCTCTCTCCCCATCTTTTCTCAAAACAAAGTGGCTAGATTTGATGATGACAAGCAGGTCATTTGGTTAAACTGCCTACCTCAGGCTTAGTTCTGTTGATGCCCATGAGGAAGAGGAAGTGGGCCAGGAAGAGACAGATGGAGAGCTGCAGGTGCAGGGATGTGCTCGTGTTCTGGATAGGCCGGCAGAAAAGGAAGGTGATGGTTGCCAGGAAGAGGCACAGCAGAGAGAGACTCAGCCCCATGTAGGTGATCACAGTCAGTACATGATAATCCTCCTGCAAGCCATCAAGGGAGAAATCCATTGGTTTCCAACTCTGCTGCTCTGTTCCTGATGGATAGTCAGATAGGCTTCCTAGTTGAGTCCCTGAAACAAGTGACTTAACCTCTCTGAGCCTTGATATGCCCACCTTCAAAATCAAGGCAGTAATAAACAGCACTTACCACACAGGACTGTTTAAAAACAGAAACCACTAGATGACCACGGTCCACTAGAAATTGAACACATGAGCCTCATGTGTAATAAGTTTTCTAGTAGCCACATTTTAAAATGTACCCCCCCCAAACCCCCCCCAAACCACAGGGAAATTAATTTGTTAAAGTTGCCAGAATCAAAATGGAGTCACATGTGTCAAACCCTAACCAAAAATAAATAAACAAAGCTGGAAGTTGAGGGTCTTCACTTATACTTGCCTATGTAAAGAACCATTACAAAGAATCTCTTATGCACATATGCCCATAACAAAAAAATTTCCAAAGGACTTTACAAATTGCAGCTTGCTACATGAATCACAAGGACAGGTAGCAAGATGTAAAAGAACACTTTTCTGACACTGCTCTAATGAGCTGGCATCAACTCCTCCAATAAGCCCTTGTAACCAATGCTTTATTTCAAAACGCATTATGTATACTTTTCTTTTTTACCTTTAAAACCTTTGTCTTCCTTTACCTCTTTGAATATACATATAGTTTACTACGGCACACACATTCCCCTCGTGATGTTTTATTCCCAGCTAAATTCATTATTCTTTTAGAGGGCATCTCTCTGTTTGCTATTTAGGTTAACTAATTGGTATGTTTTACAGAACCCAATAAATTCAAAATGTTATCAATTCAACGTTAATCAATGCAAATATAAACAATTGTTAATGAAATATTTCACATTTTCTTTTTGCATACTAAGCCTTTGAAATTTGATGTATGTTTTACACTTATAGCACATCTCAATTCAGATACTACATCTTTAATGGTGAAAGTGTCTTACCAAACAACCAAGCTGTGTTGAACAGAAAAATATTTTACACTGTTTCAGTTTTCAAATTAAATCAATTAAAATAAAATAAAATAAAGTCTGTTCTTCAATTGCGCTAGCCACTTTTTAAGTGCTCAATCACCACATGCAGCCAGTGATTCCACTGGACAGCACAGCACTCAAAAGTAATCTCCATGAACGCTGGGGTTTTTAATGTCTTGTACCCTGTTGTATTCCCAAGGCCTAGAATAGTGCCTGGCATACAGTAGGTACTCAGTAAACATTTGTTGAATACATAAAATAAGGTCATGCTTATAGTAAATGTTCAAGAAATGGGAGCTAAAAAGAAGTGTGGGAAGAAGTTCAGTAAGTTTCTTTAAATGTGTGTTATCTAGACTTGGTTGGGATCCGGGAAGTTCAAAAGTCTATGCTGTGTCATTGGTGACAGCCAGTTACATTCCTTCTGGTCTGACCAGAGAGATTCAGTTGTAATTCACTTTTGCAGAGTAGCAGATGCTTTCGATCCCAGATACCAGAGGACGACTTCCCAATGTCTGCGGGCTTTCCCGGTCAGCTTGAGCTCGCTCCTCTCATGCCCATAGAAGTGCCAGAGAATTAACATCCCGTGGGTGCAGCTCTCAGCACACGACTGAGTAGTTGCTGTATAAATACCCCAGGTCCCTCGCCCCTCAGTCAGAATAACTCAGACATGTGCTCTACAGTGACTCCCAGAGTCCCCTAAAGGAAATAAGCTCCAGTTGTCCACATTTGTAACGAGCTGGAAAACACTCTTCCCATTTCATTTCTCCAGACACCTACCGCTGTTTTCTGGAGTCCCCTCTCAAGTAAGCGACTACCACTTAATTCCTTATCTTTGTCTTTTTCTAAAGATACAAAGAGGACGACCTTACAGCCTCCTGAACACAGCTGGGCTCACCAGAGAGAACCATGAACTTTGGTACCTTGGTAGTAAAAGCCATGAGGACAGCAAAGCTGGACAGGTGGAAGCACTTGCACGTGGTGTAAGAATCGTCGCTGTGCACGTGACAGCAGCCCTCCATCGACCAGCTTCCCGCCTCCTCCGATCCTTCCCAGGAGACACAGAAATGTCTTGTGTTTGCACCACCAGGCTGGAAAGAGAATAGAATGAAAGTGCGTCTCTTTGTGTTTTGTAATTTCACTTTATAGGTTAATCACGATCCAATCTGGGCTGGAAACTTGACTGGAAAAACACTTGTGGGAAAGTTTCACATCACCCGCCTGCTGTGGGATTAATTCTTCATTTATTCTGCCCTTCTCTAACCGACTCACTGCCCCAGAGATGGACCCTTATGCACTGCTTCGCCCAGGTTCCTTGCCATGGATAGAACCCATGAGAGGTGCTGGTGAGAGATCATCAGGCAGGAGAGAAGAGAGACATCAGGGATTTCTTCCAGATGCCCTTTCTGCTCCAGACTGTCTCTTTCTCCCCAGAGTGATCCCACCTCTTTCCTCCAGGTCCCACCGAGCACAATAATGTTCACCCCTCCACTGCCTTTTTAGGCTTCAATGTGTGAATAGCTGCCCACTGGGGCAGTCTCTAGATGCCTTGAGGTTTCTTTTTTCCCTAGTTTTATTCAGGAGTAAATGACAAAGAGAAATGATACATATTTAATGTGTATGATGTGATGTTTTGATATACATTATGAAACGATTATCATAATCAAGCTAATTAATTCATCCACCATCTTGCAAGTTACCCTTTGGGTGTGTGTAGTTCATTTCTAATCTTTTAAAAATCCTCAATTATGTAATACATAATTATTAACACACAATTGGATTCAAATCCCTACCCGGAGCTGACAATAATACATCCTCCCCCTGTAAGGCACTGCATAAAAAACCAGCCCTGGGCTCTGCTTACCTGAATATGCTGCAAAGTCAGGAACACAGGTTTAGACAGGTAAACTTTTTCCTCCAAACCAATGGTGCAACTCACAACACGGGAGTTCAGTCTCACTCTCTGCATCTCACTGCTATTACTAAAAAAGGATCCATTCAGAATATCCCCAGCAGATCGGTAAGTGATAAATGAAACTGTACCTTCACCTGAGAAATTAGAAGAAAAATAATGTTATAGGGTGTCCATAGTTTGGGGAGTTGGAGCACTAGTGTCTTATTTGAAGGTCATAATGAAAACATAATGTATAGTTAAAACTACCTGGGTTTGGGGTGCAGGATTTTGTCTATGTTATACATATTATAATGCCCCACACATTAAAAGAGGTATATGTGCAGAAGATGCTCATCAATGGATCATAAAAATATATATGAGCCCTCAGGCATCACAACCAGAGTCATAAGGCAAGATGCCCTTGTCCTCAGAATGGCAGGTGGAACTCAAGGTGGCCAAGGAAACCACACATTTCCATCTTCCATCTTAAGCTCACTCTGGGGTATCTAATTTAGTGAAAAAGTATGCAGGATGACTCATTCTATTAAATTAATTAACTCATTCTCCTTCCCCCACTCCCCTTTCTATCTCTTTCTCTGTTTCTCCCTCCCTGCCTTTTTCCCTCCCGTTTTCATAAAGGTATAATTTAATTCACAGAAGTTAAATGCACATATAATGCTCTGTAGCATGTTTCCTAAACTGTAATTACTCATGTGCTACTATTCTATTTTTGTTCAAAGCCAGCCACCACCTCTATTATTATTTACTCCATTGTAACAATAAACTCAAATTTAGGTCCTTTCTTTCCTCTCCCCCACTCTAAAGCTCCAGATAAGGTGTGAAGTTAAATTAGTAGCCAGGAATTTTCTAGAGGAAATGCCTCTCTTGAGGTAAGCGAGTATTTCTCTTTGAAATATTTTATGTGCATTTATTCAATTATTTATTCATTCATCAATATTTATTAAGCACCTACTGTGTGCCAGACCTTCTAGGCATTATTATACATCAGTGAACAACACAGACAAAGTCTCTGCCATCAGAGAACTGACATTGTAGTGGGAGAAATGGACAACAAACACATAACCAAATTAGAAAAATAGTACGTGGTGTAGGTGCTTTGCAGAGACTCAATGGTGATGGGATGAAGCATGAAAGTCAAATCCAGCCTGTTACCAGTTTTTGTAAATAAAGTTTATTGGCACATACTCACAATCATTCACTTTCATATCATCTGTGATGGCTTTCATTTTGTAGTCACAGAGTTTAGCAGTTATGACAAAAATCATCTGCCCAATGGGGCCGGCCCGTGGCTCACTCGGGAGAGTGCGGTGCTGATAACACCAAGGCCATGGGTTCGGATCCCATATAGGGATGGCCGGTTTTCTCACTGGGTGAGCGTGGTGCTGACAACACCAAGTCAAGGGTTAAGATCCCCTTACCGGTCATCTTTTAAAAAAAAAAAAATCATCTGCCCAAGAAGCATAAAATATTTACTATCTGGTCTTTCTATCAAACAAATTCACCATCCAGTGGGACAGAGAAAGACAAGGTGACTACTTTAAATACCATGTTCATAAAACACTTTAGAAAGGAAACTCTGAGGCAATGATCATCTGCCACTCTTGAGTGTCACCTCTTCAGACCATTATGTGGGTATAGGGCATGTGTTGGCCTGTCCCTGTTAAGGAGGCATGTCAAGGGACCCCTGTTTGAAATTCAATGTGTATCACAGAGGACACACTCTTCATGAGAGTTCAACTTCATCCCCCACATTGCCTGGTCAGTGGTCAAGGAATATATTTGTATCGCACCATGTAGAGCCTTTCTACCTTGAATTCTTTTTTTTTCCTTTTTGTCTTTTTTACTGACCAGTAACGGGATCGCAACCCTTGGTGTTGCACCCATACTGGGGACTGGCAACGGGATCGCAACCCTCGGTGTTGCGCCCGCACCGCGCTCAGCCAGTGAGCGGGAACCGGTCTCCACATGGGATCCGAACCCTCGGCGGGAGCGCCGCTGTGGCTCCCAAGTGGCGCACTCTCCAGTGCGCCACCGGGCTGGCCCGCCTTGAATACTTTCTGAGTCCCCACCCCTTGGCTTGGTCACCTAGAAATGAGACAAGGGTGCCTGGAATTTGGAGTCAAGAGAATTCATCACAGACAAAGTACCTCTTGTGGTTCCTCTGAAAGCATCTGTGCAGTAGATATCCACTGTGTTATTTCCAGCTTCCAGAAGAGCCTTTTCACTTGTCTCAGTGCACTTCTTGGTTTCATAGACTGGAAACATTAGGAAAGTGTGTTCTTTTATACTCATGGCTTATCCCTAAGAAACTTGTTGAAGAACTCCCTTCTTTGGAAGATCCCCTACTGGTGATTCCATCTTCCCTATGAAAGGTAGATCAGATGGCTGTCTCCTCCACATCTCTGGCTGGTGGGAATAAAGTGCTCAAAATGGCCTAATCAACACACACTGGTCACACAACCCAAGAGAAGAAAGGATATGGCCACACTCCCCAGGGCTACAGCCTGGCTGAGCAAGCTAAGCATTTTCCACAGGATACTTAAATGACAAAAATAAATTTTAACGTGTACTGAAATGCCTGCTGAGGTGGGAACTTAATATTTTAAGCAAGTGAAAATAAGCATTTAAAAGTTTTCCCAGAAAATATTAACAGGTAAAGGGTCAAGAAAATCAACTACTATGTATATTGAGAAGTTAAAATAAATAAATAAATAAATTTAAAAAAATGTTTTCCCAGAAAATATTGCTTAGGACAAATCTGCATCTGGGAAGAATCCCTTCAGTGAACTCTCTCCACTTCACATAAATTTATAAACACAAGATCTGATGAAAGACCACCCTCATAAAAAAATTTTTGGCACAGAGTTTATTTCTGGGCAAGTGAGAAAACTGTCCTGAGGACTATGGCACACAGCTCATTGCATCTGATAATCATTCACCCCTTCTTTCTTTGGGACTAGAACTCCCAGATTTAAGCTGAACATGTCATTTTCCAGCTTCCTTTGCAGCTATGTGTGGCCATGCAATTATGTGTAGGTCTTTAGCTGGAAAATCAGAACAGTGCGTGCTAAAAAGAATGGGTATACTCTCCACTTCTATTCTCTTTTCTTTCCCACTGGCTGGTAAGAGGATATGAACTAGAGTGGCTGTCAAGCTGGGAATTAAATGTTGAAGATGGCAGAGCATAGAGCTGCCTTGGAAAGGCCACAACAGCCCTTGATTTCTTATGTCCAAACTGCTAAGGAAATAATAATTAAGCCACTGTTTAAGCCACTGCTATTTTAATCTTTGTTATGCCATCAGATCCTGCACCCAAATAAAGATATTAAGTTCATATGGAACATTTATCAAGGTAGACTATTAAACAAATCTGAATAAATCCAAAAGGATTGAAATCTTACAGAGCACGCTCTCAGACAACAAAAAGATTGTATGTCATGACCAAGTGGGATTTATCCCTGGAATGCAAGACTGGTTTAACAAATGCAAATAAATCAACAGAACACATCACATGAACAGAATGCAAGATTAAAACTACACTATAATCTAAATTAATGGAGAAAAAGCATTGAACAAAGTTTAGCATTCTTTCTTGGTAGAAACCCATAATGAAATTAAATAAGAAATCATTAACAAAAAAATACCTACAAAAGTCTCCAAAATTAGGTAGCACATTTCCAAATAACCAATGAGTCAAATGATATATAACTCAAAAGTGTTTTAAATATTTTGAATTAAGTGATAATTAAAGCCAAACATAAAAATTTGTGGGATGCAGCTAAAGCAGTGCTTAGAGGGAAATACATAGCTGTGATTTATGATTATATTGTAGCTTTAAATACATCTATTAGAAAAGGAGAATGGTTTAAAATCATTTATCTTACCTTCCAAGTCAACGAGTTAGAATAGGAAAAGCAAGTGAAATACAAAGAAAGTAGAAGGAAAAAATAATGAAGAGCAGAAATCAATAAATAAGAAAACAGAATAATGACAGAAATGATTAACAGAGCCAGACATTGGTTCTTTGAAATGACTGACAAATACAGAAGCTAAGGAGACTCCTTAAAAAAAGCATGTTGGGGGACTAGAACTGTTCCTCCTCTCCTTTTGAGATTTATAATTGTTAGAAACTCGAGGTGAATAGAGATGGTTCTCACTGAGATTTACTAGCATAAAGGAGCACAAGAGACCCCAGTGGATACATTTCCCTTGGCAAATGGGAGTCTGAGCTAGAAATCAAATATCTTCACCAGGCTTAGATTTTTCTAAAACCACATGTAACTGGGACTGAGAGATCTTTCTGATCTAGCCATGGTGGCTGGGATATTGTATATTTGGATTCTAAAGATAGTTCCTGACATAGAGTTCATAATTCCCTTGTAATTTCCTGAGCAGTAGGGACACTATAAGAATCCTTTGTTTTGACAGTAGGTCTTTGACTTCAGGTCTGGACGCAGAATTCCTGAGACCTTTGTAATTTTTTTGAGTTAAAGATAAAAAACTTCTGTTCTAATGAGGTGATTCTTGGTGGGCTTCTAGATAGGCTTAGGGTGGGAGTTAGTTGACAGGGAAGTCAATTATGTGATTAGAGAGTTGAAACTTTCAGTCCCATCCTCCCCACCTCCAGGGAGGGGCAGTGACGGAAGGTTGAGTTCTATCAATGGCCAATGATATAATCAAACATGCCTACATAATGCAGCCTCCATAAAAATTCAACAGGGCAGAGTTTGGAGAGCTTATGGAGATTCCTGGAAGGTATCGTGCTCAGAGAGGCATGGAAGCTCCGTGCCCCTCTCCCCATACCTTTCCCTATACATTTCTTCCATCTGCCTGTTCACCTCCATAATGGATAAGTATGTAAAGTGCTTCTCTGAATTCTGCAAATTAATGGAGCCCAAGGAGGTGGTCCTGGGAGCTCCTCCTTTCAGTCGGTCATTCAGAAGTACAGGTTACAACCTGGGACTTGCAACTGGCATCTGCAATGTGGAAAGTCTCGTGGGACTGGATTCTCTATCTGTGTGATCTCCAGGCACATAGTGTCAGAACTGAATTACAGGACACCCAGCTGGATAACTGCTTCATCAGTGAGGAGGAAAACCTCACACATATTTTGGTGACTAGAGCTGAGGTGTTGTGTTGCAGTGACTCTGTGAGAGTAGGGAAGAGAAAATGATTTGATGTTTTTCCTGTCTATCAGCCATGGCGGCATAGTGGACAAGCTCTTAAGTTCTTTTCGCCATACCTAGAAAAGTTGGAAATAGGAAGAAGCTGGTTTATTCACTTGTCCCTTGAATTTATATTTTGAAAGCAGTGCCCTATTCATGTAGAATGTTGGTGTGGAAAATTCAGTATCCTGATAGACACAGATTTCTTCATTGCTAGGCCCTGGCTGTGTCAGAAACCATCCATTGATAGTGGTCATAAGTAGCCTATTCAACATCTCTTACCTATATCAAACTCAGAATTTTCACCTTTCCCCGGAGTAGCAAAACTCGCATTCCATATGGTCAGTTGCACATGCTGAAGTTGCTGGGTAGCCTTTCTTGCAATGTACCTTTTATTTCCATTATTCCTCATATTTCTCTTTCAAAGAAATAGAAGCTAATTAGACAGACTCACTGAAACTTAAAGAAGCAGGAATATACACAAATGTGTTTGGGTGATCCAAGAAGGCAACAATATTTATTAAAGGGCTACTAGGTAGGGGTGGGAATGAGGTTCCAGACACTTGGCATGGGTCTTTGGATGACAGCTGAAGCACTGTCTCCCTATCCCAGTTTCCCAATCTCTACTGACATCTGAGACTGGTTATTCCTCCTTGGGGAAGGCTGCCATGGACATTGAAGGATGTTGAGCAGTGTCTCTAGTCTCTATCCACTAGATGCCAATATCACACCTCCCACCTCCCCTGCAAGTTGTGACAACCCAAAGTGTCCCCAAACCTGGAGAGATGTCCCCTAGGATAAAGGACAAAGTTGCCCCTGGATGAAAACTTCTCTATTTTTAAAATCATAAGGACCCATGGTCGTGTTTGAGCAGGAGAAGACATGGTAAGATGAACCAACTGTATTCCAAACCCTGGCTCTACCCCACTCACCCAAATGTTCACTCCTGACCAGGTAGTTCTACCATCGTTCTCTGGAGAAAAAAATAACATGTTAAACAGGATATGAGAGGAAATACACCCTGGCTCACATCCCTTCTTCTGATCACCTGCAAGTTGAGTCTTGCTCTGATTCTTTTTCAGCCCATCTTAATTATCTGTAAGTCCAAAAGTTAAAAATTCTACATTAGAATTTTTTTTTTCCTTTTTTTGTCTTTCTTCGTGGCCAGCAATGGATCGCAACCCTCAGTGTCGCACCCGTACCGGACCGGGACCGGCAACGGGATCGCAACCCTCGGCGTTGCCCCCGCACCTCGCTCAGCCAGTGAGCGGCCGGTCTGTATGTGGGATCTGAACCCTCGGTGGGAGCGCCACCACGCTTCCCAAGCGGTGCACTATAGCAGTGCGCCACTGGGCCGGCCCCTACATTAGAATTTTTAAGGGGAATTAGAATGGGGCTTCCAGTTCAATAATTCAGTCAACAGTATTTATTGATCGTGTACTAAACCCAGGCACAATGCTCAACCATATAGACGTAGGTTAGTAAAAGAAATGAAGGAAGTCCCCTTGTAGAGTTTGCACTTTGGCAGCAAAGTCATTAAGCCTCTCTAAAGGAATCTCTGCAGTGCACTCATAAAAAATTATTCTAAATCTGCTAACCTCTTTGGTTTCTTTTCTTTTCTATCTGAGCCTCCTCAACACCAACTTCCTTTAAAAATTAGATCCTCAAATGAGCCAGGAGTATCTACATAACTAAATTGAAATTTTGGTCTTGAACACAAATCTCAGTTATTTTAAAACAACTGTTTAAGGCTGAAGAAGAAAAAGACAAATTGGAAATAGACTGGATGGCTTCTCAATCACTCATCCGCAATTTAGTCCACAGTCTCAACAAGATTAATGTCAGATAGTAGGTGAATATGCCTCCAAACTCCTTCCTGGAGAAAATTTGCCATCCATTCTCTGTGCCTTTGCAATGTATAAATCTTTAACATTCATGCTGCAGGAAAATGACTCATCAGAAAAAGAAAAATGGAGGAACTTATAGAAACAAACTTCAAGTAAAAAAAAATCTTATAAGTGCTTTCTATGAATATTAGTAAAAGGCTTTAGCCACCTTAACAGGTAACTTTAACTGCCGGAAACACAATTTGGATCCAACTAGTGAGTTCTATATTATTATACCTGGCACATGGCTAAAATTTCAGATAACAAGCCATGAATCTGTTTGCATCTGTTTGTGTGTATGTGTATATATATATAAATGAGGGGGTCTTCAAAAATAAGAAGATTCTGATTTTTTTAATTTCATTTTTTCCATGAACTTTTTGAAATACCCTCGTATCACATTTTATGTACTATTATTCTACATCTAGATAGTATTATTTTTTAAAAATATGAGTTCTACTTAATTGTTCTAAAAAAAAGAGTGCTTATATAAATTATTTTCTCAAGAAAGAGAAAACCTAACCCGAATGCTTTTCAAGTTCATATGACTTGCATAATCTTTAATAAGAATATTGGTAATTTAATAAAAATGGATATTCTACCTGGCTTTACTAATCAAATAAGCTCATGTTATGTCAGTTACAAAATTTGTCAATTTGTGATGACAATTCACTTTTTTTAACATTATAATATGTTTAGTGGAAACAGTTTTAAACATATTTTTAATAAATAGATACCTTATGACTATACTGTTAAGATAAATGACAAATATTTATTAAATATCTAGATTACGTCCACATAAGTTAAATGACTAAAACTTTAATTACTAAACAGAAGTTTAAGTTTATCTATTTTTGACTTATGAAAGAGGAACTACAGATATTTGTGTCTGCTGATAAGCAAGTCCTGTGCTAACTGGAAGCACAGGCTGTTTAAAAATTATGAAATCACGAAATTCCTAATTTTCACTAGATGTTTAGGTTACTAAGGGTTAAGAATTTTAACTAATGTATGTAATTAAAACTACTAGAAATAGTAAGAAGGAAACAACTGTATATATAAAATGTACAAAGATAGTAGAAAGAGTTTTTAATAAAAAAAAGTATACAGTCGCTCCTCAGTATTCATGGGAGATTGGTTACAGGACTCCCGACGGACACCAAAGTCCTGGGATACTCAAGCCCTGCAGTCAGCCCTGGGGAACCCGAGGAAATAAAAAGTCGGCCCTCCGTATCTGGCGGTTCTCCATGCAGGTAATACTGTATTTTAAAGGTCTAATCTGAGATTTTTCACTACCAGATAGTTTTTAACAACTAAGGTCAACTGATACAAAGCCAGTAAAGCCCCTTGGATATTACCAAATTCTGACTAAAATATCATATTTTAGATATACATAGAATTACTATTCTTGTCGTACCTATATAAATATTCAGGTTAAACTTAATGAAACTAATGAAACTAAACATATTTTTAAACTGTTACTACTTTTGGTAAAAATGGGAGTGACTATTTTTTTTTTTCCTTTTTGTCTTTTTCCGTGTCCGGCAACGGATCGCAACCCTCAGTGTCGCCCCCGTACCGGACCGGGACCAGCAATGGGATCGCAACCCTCGGCGTTGCCCCCACGCCTCGCTCAGCCAGTGAGCGGGAA
Source organism: Galeopterus variegatus (assembly GCF_000696425.1). Classification (NCBI taxonomy): domain Eukaryota; kingdom Metazoa; phylum Chordata; class Mammalia; order Dermoptera; family Cynocephalidae; genus Galeopterus; species Galeopterus variegatus. The sequence continues at coordinate 85,627 of NW_007733294.1, read as the reverse complement.
CCGGTCTGCATGTGGGATTCAAACCCTCGGCGGGAGCGCCGCTGCACTTCCCAAGCAGCGCACTACAGCAGTGTGCCACCGGCCGGCCCGGGAGTGACTATTTTTAAAATTGTATTTCAATACAAAACTGTAGTGCACCTATTATTAGATTTTATTCCTGTTCATTTCGGTTCAGGTTTCTTTTATCTCCCTGCAAACTGGATTGAACCCTGAAATACTTTGGTTTTATTAAAAAATGAAATTTTCCTGTACCTAAATCCTTAAGGCTTAAATTGGATGATGGTAAATTTTAGAAAAATCACTGCACCTGGTTATGTATGGACAACCTGCTTGCCTGCTGTTATGTGGGTCATTCAGAGTTCACCAGAACACCTGACCACTTCAACAGAGACCTTTAAACTGCACAGCAGAAAAATCCATCAGACAGCAGCCATCAGGTGGTAACTGCTATTTTATCCTACCAACTAAAGATGTCTCAAATCACACCAGGTTCTTTTTTACTTGCTGTTCTCTGGACTCAAACACTAAAAACATAATTTTCTCAAATATTAACCTTTGTTTTCCTAGAATAATTTCCTTCAAGCAACACAATCAGAAATGAAAAATTTAGCCCCAATATACTCCAAAATGGAATTTCTGGATACTTTAACAGCTTAACAAGGAACAGCTTATACCACATTGATTAAAAATGTTTCCATGTTAACAAATCAGAAATAGTTGTTCAAATGTCTAACGACCTTAAAAGGAAATACAAAAATCTCATCAGACAGGTGCTGCCTTCTCCAGAGATTTAGTTAGTTGGTTAAATTTTGTCTCCTGGGAATCTCTGCTTCTGGAATTTTTTTAATGCTTGGCTATCACTGTCCTTAAACTCATTGAATTCACCTACCTGGTGTGTTGCGTCCTCTCAAAGGTTTAAAATGCTTTACCAAAGCTACTCGCACAACAAATGATTGCCATCAGGATGAGGCAACTTGGAGAACTCAACAATCCAACCCCTCAAGCCAATGATGACTGTGCAATTTTGGATAATAATGACTATGCGACCTCACATCCCAGTGCAACTGTTTAGGATGATAGCGTCTATCTGACTCTTTGTTCCAGTGACCTCATCCATAGTGGTAACTGAGAGTGACTCTTCACTGTTTGGTAGCACCTCAGCTTGCTGAAAAAAGGACCAAAAGGGAGAAATTTGTAAAGTAAATTAAAGAGGAGACCTGGCCTGCAGAACACCTGAGCACACAAAACCAGGTGCGCCTCATAAGCGACCTCGTCTTGGTTTGATTTGAAAATATAAGTGAAACTTCAGCTATTTTCTGCAAATGCTTATATTAAAAAATACAAATAAATAACTTAAGGCAAAGCAGTAAAAAACAGCCAACAAGCTGATAATTAAATAACTACAGGATTTTGAATGGAATAGACCAAGAAAGGCAACTGTATAATTGATCAATTACATATTTTCTTTGCTTTACTTCTCTGTCCATCCTATAAATGCCTTCCCCTTGTATTCCCTCAGGGGAGCTCCTCAAACCCTTTTGGTTTAGAGCTGCCCAATTCATAAACTGCTGTTTACTGAAATAAACTCTCTAAAATTTCACTGCATTTCAGTTTACCTTTCAATAATACCAATGGCAATGATGGAATCAATCATGCACACATATGAAGCCTCCATAAAAATCCGAAAGGATTCAGGGAGCTTCCAGGTAGCTGAGTATGTGGAGGTTTCTTGAAAGTGGCAAGGCCGGAGAAGGCAGGTGTGGGGAAAATAGAATAATTTACTCAGGCTCCCTCCACATTTCTAGTAAACAAGTTGTGTGTGCATGGAGTTAGTCCACCATGCACCCATGTATCTTTCTAGTTAATTGCTATTCTGTGTTCTTCAGAGTTTGTGGAGCAGAGGCTGGGCAGAGCCCGAGTCTAAAAATAGAGTATGTTTACTCTGCTGGCAGCTGCTCAGTTGCAGTTTTTCTTTGGACTTTGCTGGTAGCAGTGGAGTTTTTGAGTTTCTCCTTTGGACTGCTTAGCTATTCAACGTGTGTGCGCTGAATAAAGACTATTCCTACTTCAGCCAAGGCTCCAAGGACCGTTTTGTCTGGTTACCTGGCTCATAGACCTGCTTGTAAAGGGTTTGTGAACGGGCTCGAGGGGTCTATGGGCTCCAGACCCAGCCCTAGCTCTACAGCAGGGAAGCTTCACACCCCTTCTCCCATCCCTTGTCCTAACAACCTCTATCGTCTGGCTGCTCATCAGTATCCTTTATAATAAGTGGGTAAAAATAAAGCAAAATGCTTCTCTGAGTTCTGTAAACTAATCAAACCCAACGTGAGAGTATTAGAAACTCCAATTATAGCCGGTTGTTCAGAAGGACAGATGATATCCTTGAACTTGCAAATGGTATCTGAAGTAGGGGCAGTCTGGTGGGTCTGCGCCCTTCACCTGTGGGATCTGACACTATAGCCAGGTAGACAGTGTCAGAGTTGAATTATAGACACTCAGCTACAATCTGCTGGAGAATTGCTTAGTCAGTACGGAGGAAAATTCCATGCACATTTTGGAGACCAGATGTAGAGCTGGGTCTGGGTCTGGAGCTCACAGACCCTTTGAGCCCATTCACAAACTGTTCACACGCAGGTCTATGAGCTAGGTAATTGGCAAAAAGGTCCTTGGCACCTTGGACAGTCTTTATTCAGCACACACATGTCTAAGAGTTAAACAGGTCAAAGGAGAAACTCAACTGCTACCAGCAAAGTCCAAAGAAAAATTGAACAGCTGCCAGCAGAGTAAACATGCTCTATTTTTAGACTTGAGCTCTGCTGGCCAGCCTGCTTCACAAACTGAAGAACACACAATAGCAACAAAACTAAAAAGATACATTGGCACACATGCACACTAACTTCCCCCCCACACAACTTATTTACAGGAAATGTGCTACTCCACCCCCAACCAGACCTGAGCCAGGGAGCCTGACTAAATTATCCTGTTTTCCCCACACCAGAGGTAAAGTGTTCTGTGTTGTAGTGACTCTGTGAGAGCAGCACTAAAAAACACCTTTATTATTTCATACCTATTAGCCATGGTGGCATGGTCAGTATGCTTTTAATTACTTTTTACCATTCTGAAAGAAGTTTAGAAAGGAAGAGAGCTGTTTTGTTCTCTTGTACCTTGAATTCATATTTTGAAATCTGAGCCCATTCTTGTATGTAGTGTGCAAAGCCTATAATGCTGGGAGCCCTCAGATTTCATCATTCGCAGGCCCTGATGATTCTAGAACCCAGATCCTTTTATGGAGGTGATAAGGACTCTATGCAGCATCTCTTACCTCTACCAAACCCAGAATTTTCACCCTTTCCTGGAGAAGTGAAATTCACATTCCTTCTGGAAGAGTCTGTAGGCTGAGTGAGCTGGGTGGCCTTTGTTCTGAAGTCCTTTTCTTCTTCTTTTTCCTTCAAATTTTCCTTTCAATGATATAAACCTAATTAGGCAGACTTGCTGAAACTTACAAAGGCAGGTACATGCATAAGTGTGGTTGCATGAGCCTCAATGGTGACAATATTTTTTATGATGCTACTAGATAGAAGTGGGAGTGATCTAGATGTTTGATGCAGGCCTTTGCATGGCAGCAGAGACTTTGTCACCTTATCCCAGAGTTTCTTCATCTCTACTGACAGCTGGGATTAAATAATTTTTCGTTGTGGGAGGCTCTTTGGGGCATTCAAGGATATTGAGCTGTATCCCTGGTCTCTATTCACTAGATTCCAGTAGCACATCTTTTGCCCATGTAGGGACAGCCAAAATTGTCACCAGACCATGAAATATGATCCTGTGACAGAGAAGAAAGTCTCCCCTGGATGAGATCTACCTTATCTTAAAATCACAGGGAGCCATGATTATGTTTGAGCAGAGAAGACATAATAAGATGGACCAGCTCTTTCCCAAAGCAAGCTTCACCCCATGCACTGAGATGTCTACCTGTTGTGATGTTGTCTCCTCACTTCTGTCCTCTGGAAAAAAAAAGTATTCATTAAATGATATATGGGAGAAAAACACACCCTGGCTCACATTCTTTCTTCTAATCACCCTCAAGTTGGGCTTCTGCGGTACATCCTAATTCCACTCTAATGAGTGCAAAGTGTGTTTTTCAGTAGAGTTATGAAAGGGAATTAGAATGGGGCTTCCACTTCAATAATTCAGTCAACACTATTTATTGGGCACCTACTCAAAACCAGGCACAATACTAAACTCTATAAATATAGGTTAGTAAGAGACATCAAGGGTGTCTCATTGAGGAGTTTGCATCCTGGCAGGAAAGTCATCAAGTCTCTATAAAGGAACCTGTACAGTGCACTAATAAAAATTCTGAATCTACTAACCTTTTTAATCTCTTCCTTAGTCTATCTGAACCTCATCAACACCAATTTCCATTAAAAATTAGATTCCCATCATCGCATGGAACATTCTCCGGGACAGACCACATGTTAGGTCACAAATCAAGTCTCAAGTAAATTTTAAACAATTGAAATTATTTCAAGTATCTTTTCAAACCACAACAGATTAAAACTAGAAATCAATAACAAGCAAAACTCTGGAAATGATGCAAATACACAGGAATTAAACAACATACCCCTGAACAACCTATGGGTCCAAGTAGATATTAAACAGGGAATCAAAATATTTCTTGAAGCTAGTGAAGATAAAGACACATCATATGAAAACCTGTGGGATACTGGAAAAGCAGTACTAAGAGAGGTTTATTGCAATAAATGCTTGCATCAAAAGAACAGAAAGATTGCAAATAAACAGCATGGTGCACACCTCAAAGAACTAGAAAAACAAGAACAATCCAATCCCAAAATTAATAGATGGAGGGAAATAAGGGTCAGAGCAGAAATAAGTGAAATGGTGACCCTGAAAAATGATACAAATGATCAATAAAAGAAAAACTTGGGGTTTTTTTTGAGAAGGTAAACAAGATAGACAACCATTAGCTGGCTAACTAAAAGAGAGAGAAGACCCAATAACAAAAATCAGAAATAAAAGAGGAGACATTATAACTGATACCACAGAAATACAAAGAATCATTAGAGACTATTATCAACAACAATATGCCAAAAAATTTGAAAACCTAGTGGCAATGGATAAATTTCTGCACACATACAAACTACCAAGACTGAACCAAGAAGAAATAGAAAACCTGAACAGACCAACAACAAGCAACAAAAGTGGGGGATTAATTGGGTGGGGGCCACAGAGAATAACTGCAATTTATGGTAATGGGCATTCTGCTAGTGTTGATTTGGACATCACATCTTGGGCACAAGTGGTGATGGTCGGTTTTCTACCCCATGAATACTCTTTACCAATAAAAAACAAACAAACAAACAAAAAAACCCAGATTGAATCAGTAATCAGCAACCTCCCAACAAAGAAAAGCCCAGGACTGGATGGCTTTACTGCTGAATTCTACCAAACCTTTAAAGAGGAAATAATATGAATTCTCTTCAAACTATTCCAAAAAATTTAATCAGAGGTCATTCCTCCAAACTCATTCTATGAGGTCAGCATCACTGTGGTATAAAAACCAAAGATGCAACCAAAAGAAAAGAAAAGAAAGAAAGAAAGAAAGAAAAAGAACAGTTAAAGAAAATATCTCTGATGAACATCACCACAAAAATCTTCAATAAAATATTAGCAATCAGAATACAGCAACATATTAAAAAATATATACACTATGATCAAGTGGGATTCATCCTAGGGATACAAGGATGGTTCAACATATACAAGTCAACAAATGTGATACACCACATCAACAAAATCAAGGACAAAAGCCATTTGATTATCTCAATAGAGGCAGGAAAAGCATTTGACAAAATTCAACATCCCAGCAAATTAAGTATAGAAGGAAAGTATCTCAATACAATAAAAGCCATGTGAGACAAACCCAGTGCCAATACCATCCTGAATGGGGAAAAGCTGAAAACTTTCCCCTTAAGAGCAAGAACAAGACAAGGATGCCAATTCTCACCACTCCTATTTAACATGGTATTAGAAGTACTAACCAGAGCAAACAGGCATGAGAAAGAAATAAAGGCCATCCAGGTTGGAAAAGATGAAATCAAACTGTCCTTGTTTGCAGATGATGTGATTTTATACATAGAAAAACCTAAAGACTCTACAAAAAACCCTCTTAGAACTGATTAACAATTTCAGTAATGTTGCTGAATACAAAAATCAACACTGAAAAATCAGTAGCATTTTTATACTCCCACAGTGAACTAGCAGAAAAAGAAATCAAGGAAGCAAGCTCCTTTACAATAGTCACCAAAAAAATAAAATACTTGGGAATAAACTTAACCAACGAGGTGAAAGATCTCTACAATGAGAACTACAAGTCACTGCTGAAAGAAATTAAAGAGGACATCAAAAGATGGAAAGACATTCCATGCTTTGGATTGGAAGAATTAACATTGTGAAAATGTCCGTACTACCAAAAGTGATGTACAGATTCAGTGCAATCTCCAACACAATACTGATGACATTCTTCACAGAAATAGAAAAAACAATCCTAACATTCATATGGGACAATAAAAGACCCCTAATAGCCAAGTCAATCCTGAGGAAAAAAAATAAAAATAAAACTGGAAGCATAACACTACCTGACTTCAAATTATATTACAAAGCTATAGTAAACAAAACAGCATGGTACTGTCATAAAAACAGACACTTGGACCAATAGAACTTGGAATCTGGAAACCAACCCACCTACTTACAGCCAACTGATTTTTTAAAAAGGCAATAAGAACATACACTGGTGAAAAGACTTCAATAAATGATGCTGGGAAAATTAGACATCCACATGTAGAAGAATGAAACTAAAGTCATACCTCTCACTATATACCAGAATCAATTCAAAATGGATTCAAGTCTTAAATATAAGACCTGAAACTATAAAACTCTTAAAAGAAAATATAAGAGAAACACTTCAGGAAGGAGGACTGGGCAAAGACCCCAAAAGCTCAGGCAGCAAAAGAAAAAATAAACAAATGGGATTATACAAAACTAAAAAGCTGCTGCACAGCAAAGGAAACAGTTAACAGAGTGAAAAGACAACCTACAGAATGGGAGAAAATATTTGCAAGCTATGTATCTGACAAGGGATTAATATCCTGATCTGGATCCTCCTATCTAGAATATACAAGGATCTCAAACAACTTAATAGTAAAAAAAAGACAAGTAACCCATTCAAACCACAGGCAAGGAGCTGAATAGGCATTTCTCAAAAGAAGATATACAAATGTCCAATAGACACATGAAAAGATGTTTAACATCACTAAGCATCAGGGAAATGCAAATCAATACTGCACTGAGATCATCCCACCCCAGCTAGACTGGCCATTGTCAAAAAGACTGAGAATAACAAATGCTGGCAAGAACATGGAGAAAGGGGGACCCTCCTGCACTGTTGGTGGGGTTGCAAATTAGTGCAGCCATTATGGAAAATGGTATGGAGTGTCCTCAAACAACTACAGATAGAACTGCCATACGATCCAGCAATCCCTCAGCTGAGTATATACCCAAAGGAATGGAAATCATCATTTCAAAGGGATACCTGCACTCCCACGTTTATCACAGCTCTGTTTATAATAGCCAAAAGTTGTAACCAACCTAAATGTCCATCCACGGACTACTGGATAAGGAAAATGTGGTTGGTATATATACACAATGGAATACTACCCTGCCATAAAAAAGAATGAAATTCTGCCATTCACAGTAACATGGATAAACTTAGAGAAAATTAAGTTAAGTGAAATAAGCTTGGCACAGACAGAGAAATACCACATGTCCTTACTCATAAGTGGGAGCTACCAAAATAAACAAATTTTTTAAAAGGAAGAAAGATACAACAAACAATAAGTTGTTGAACTTTCAAAAGGAGGGAACAGAACTGAAGCCAACAGAGGTGGGAAAGGGGAGGAAGGGATTCGTGAGAAACTGGTAAAGGGCCACAAAAAACGATTATGATGTGTAAGGAAGAATACAGTAAATATCCTGATTTGAGCATCACATATTGCACACAGATAGTGACATTCAACAGTGTACCCCACAGATATGCACAATCAATTATGTTTCAATAAAAAGAAAGAAAGGGAGTAGGAATGGGACTTCCACTTCAATAATTCAGTCATCAGTATTTATTGGGCATCTATTCAAAACCAACATTAAATACTGTCACACTAAACCATACAAATATAGGCTAGCACAGTAAGAAACCATATAAATATAGATTAGTAAAAGAGACCCATAAGGAGTTTGCAGTCTGGCAAGAAAGTCATCAAGCCTCTATAAAGGAATCTGTGCAGTGCACTAACAAAAAAATTACTGTGAATCTACTAATTTTTTGATCTCTTCTCTTTTCTATCTGAACCTCATCAACACCAACTTCCTTTAAAAATTAGATCACCAAGAAAATGCAAGAAAGACACTGAAGGCATTTCAGAGATTTTCAAGGCTGTCCCTGCCATCACAGGCCTAGAGGCCTGTGAGGGCAGGATGATTTCGGGGTATGAACCCAGGGTGCCCTCCACAGGCTGGCTGCCCAAGATGCCCTCAGGTCGTTGCTTCCTGTATTCCAGTGTGTCACTCCTCAGCAGACCCAGCTGTGGCTCAACTGTCCCCAGGTGCAGCTCAACCCACTGCTCTAGAAAATACAAAGTGTAAACTTTGGCGATGTTCTCATGCAATTAATTTTATAGGCCTGCAGAATGTAATAGCTACAGAGACATGGCTCCATCTACTGAGATTGCAAGAGATGTATGAAAAAGCTTGGGGGCCCAGACAGATACTTGTCACAGGAGCAGAGCCACCACACAGAGCCTCCACTAGAGTAATGCCAAGCAAAGATATGGGGTCAGAGATGCCAGAAAGTTCCCATCAGGGCAATGCCTGGTGGAGTCGGGGGAGCAAGACCACCACTGAGACTTTAGAATTACAGAGGTACCATGGTGCAACACCAGCCTGGAAAAGCTAAATCATGGACTAAGCCCAGGAAAGCCACGGGCACAGGGCTACGCAAGACCTTGAGCACCCAACCCCACACGAGTGTGCACAGGATGCTGGACATAGAGTAAAGGATTACTGTCCCGCTTCAAGATTTAACGTCTGCCCTGCTGAGTTTCGAACTTGCTTGGGGTCTGTTACTCCTTTCTTCTGACCCCGCTCTCCCTTTTGGAATGGGAACGTGCACACTATACTTATCTCACCATATCTTGAGAGTAGATAACTTCTTTTGATATCACAGGCTAACAGATGAGACTTTGGGGCCATTAGAATTGAATGAATGTATCTGATTGTGAGAAGACAACGAGTTTGAGGGGGCTATAGGCAGAATGGTATTGTTTAAATGCTTGTCTCCTCCAAAACAGAGTTTAATCTTATTGAAACAGTATTAAGAAAGTGGGAAAACTGACTGCAGAATCTGAACGGTGGCGTCTTCAAGAGGTGATTGGGTCATGAGGGTTCGGCCCTTGTGAATGGGTTAATCCATTCATAAGTCAATGAATTGATGGATTAATGGGTTAATGAATTAATGTGGTTATCACGGAAGTGGGACTGGTGGCTTTATAAGAAAAAGAAGAGATACAGGATCTAGTATGTTCAATCCCTGTTCCTATCACCCTGTGATTTCCTATGTCACCTTGGGACTCTGCAGAGAGTCCCCAACAGCAAGATGGCCCTCACAAGATGTGCCCCCTTGACCTTGGACTATCCAGTCTCTAGAACTGCAAAAAATACATTAATAGAATAACCAGTTTCAGGTATTCTATTAATAAGCAACATAAAATGGTAAGACAGTCTGTCTGAAAACTGTCTCCAAAATCTTTTTGATAACATGAAAACTTCAGGCTATGCTATATGAAAGCATAGACACACATTAAATATTGAAATATTTAGATTATGTCCAAATTAGATGAACTACTAAAACTTTAATTACTGAACGTAAATTTAAACTTATCAATATTTTGACATTTTATTAAAGAGGAACTGGAGATAATTGGGTCCCCTGATGAGCATGTGCTATGCTATCAGGAAGATTATACTACTTAAAACTATAGAACTATAAAAGAATGTACTTCCTTATTTTCACTAGATATTAAAATGGCTAAGGGTTAAGAAATTTAATTAATATACGCAGTTAAAAGTACCGGAAATAGTATGAATGAAAGGAAATAATTATATATGAAAAATGTACAAAGAAAGAAGGATGTTTTTTTAATAAGGAAAAGTATACAGTCGTCCCTTAGAATCCATGGGGGATTTGTTCTAGGATTACCTGTGGATGTCAAAATCCTCCGGTGTTCAAGTCCTGCAGTTGGCCCTGGGGAATTATGGATACAAAAAGTCAGTCCTTATCCACAGGATTCTCTCTCGTGTATTTTCCATCAGTAGTTAGTTGGATCTGCAGATGCACAGCCCCTGGATACATTGGGCTGACTGTCTAAGGTATTTGTTTACATTAAGGGAAAATAAGAGCAATTTTGACTTACAGCAAGATGACGGATTTTTCCACAATTTAAAAAAGGAGAAAAAGACAAAAACTGAATAGGTATAGAAAGTTGTAGATTTAAAAAAAAAAAAAAGAATTTTACTTGTGTTTAAGCTGCTAAATTTAGATAGATTTATTTATAATGTTTTTAAAAAAATAATAAGCTCAAAGACATACTAATACAAAGCTAAAATTTTAATTTTTTTCCCCATTAAAAAGACAATATTTTCTTGGGTATTGGTCTGCTCTTGATTATGAATATTTTTATTACCTTTTAAGAAATTTGAATAGGAAATAAGGATTTTGAGTTTTATCGGGATAATTTCTTATGCTTCATGTTGTCTTTTTTTTTTTTCCTTTTTGTCTTTTTTCGTGACCGGCAACGGATCGCAACCCTCAGTGTCGCGCCCGTACCGGACCGGGACCGGCAACGGGATTGCAACCCTCGGTGTTGCGCCCGCACCTCGCTCAGCCAGTGAGCGGGAACCGGTCTGTATGTGGGATCCGAACCCTCGGCGTGAGCGTCGCCGCGCTCCCAAGCGGTGCACTGTAGCAGTGCGCCACCGGGCCGGCCCTTCACATTGTCTTTTATAAAGTCTTTGATTATTTAAGAAAAATGGGTTCCGCAGAGGTCTGTATCAGTGACTCAATCTAACTGGCAGATTTCTTGTCTGTTTTGCCCTTAACTTCTTAGTTTCAACTGGAATGTGACAGAAAAGAGAGAAGAGCCTAATAAAGTGCAAATGTCAATATCCCTCACCATGACTTCCATATATACCATATTAGAAACAGCATAAATTTAGGTTGAGGAAACTGGGGTGTTTTTATGTGCAGCAGCAGAATTTCATACAGAGTGTTTTGAAAACCAGAGCCTCCTAAATAAGAGGGGTTTAGGGAGAAATCGGTTAATGGACACAAAGGGTGAATACGTTTTGTAATGACAAATAGGCCAACCATCCTGATTTGATCATCACATATTATGCACAAGTACTGATAGTCAATTCTGTACCCCACAAATATGTATGATTGATTATGTTTCGATAGAAAAATAAATAAATAAAAAAAACTTAAATAAATAAATAAAATACGCATAGAATTACTCTTGAGGGTTTTTTTTTGTATGTCAATAATCAGGTTAAGATTAATAACATTAAACATATTTTGTAAAATAAATATACCTATTATTAGTTTTGGTAAAAATATGTGTACATATTTTAAAAGATTGTACAGTACTCTCATTATCAAATTCTAGTCCTGTTTATTTTCTTTGAAGATTGATTATACCCCCTGTATAATATTGAATCCTGAAATTTTCCAGTTTCACTAAAAACTAAAACTTCCCTTTGTCTGAAGCCTGAGAGCTCAAAGTGCGTGACTTTATACTTCAACAAAATCACTACAACCAATCATGAATGACAACCTTCATGCTGGCTGCCATATGGGTCACTCAGAGAGTTCACCAGAATACCAAATGACATAACCAGAGACATTCACACTGCACACCAGGCAAAAACAGTAAGCCCCCAATGGGGTCTCAACCTTGTATGATTTGCAAACATAAAGAAAACATAGCTTGAGCTATTTTTGATAAATGCCTATATAAAAGAAGAACAGAATTCAAACTCAAATCAGAAACCTACAGCAATCGTGTAATTACATAACTGGAGACTTTCCAACAAGACAGACCAAGTAAGATAACTGCATATTTGTAACCAATCAAGTATATTCTTTGCTTTAATTCTGTTTGTCCTGTAAAAGCTACTCTTTGCATGTCCTTGGTAGAGCTCTCACACCACCACTCGTCTGGAGCTGCCCAATTTATGAATCCTTTTTTGCTCAAACTCTTTAAAATTTTATTGTGCCTCAGTTTATGTTTTCAACAATACCAATGGCCAATCATGTAATCCATCACACCTATGTAATAAAACCTCCATAAAAATTGAGAAGAACAGGGAGCTTCCAGACAGCTGGACTCTCAGAGGTTCCTAGAGAGGGGTAAGCCCAGAGAGTGCATGGAAGCTCTTTACCCCTTCCACCATACCTGGCCCTATGCATCTTTTCCATATGGCTGTTCATCTGTATACTTTCCAATATCCTTTATAATAACTGAGTAAAGGTAAGTAAAATGTTTCCATGAGCACTGCAGATTAATGGAACTCAAAAGGGAGCTCACGGGGACTCCTACTTACATCCAGTCATTTGGTAGTACAGATTACATCTTGGGACATGCATTGGCTTCTGAACTTGGGAGCAGTCTGGCAGGACTGAGCCCTCAACCCATGGAATCTGACACTATTTGCAGGTAGATAGTGTCAGAGTTGAATTACAGGGCATTCAGATGCTGTCCACTAAAGAATTACTTGGTCAGTATGGAGGAAAAACCCACACATATTTTGGTGACCAGATCCCTGTTTAATGGTTATAAAGAATCTGCTCTGCATATCTTACCGATATCAAACTCAGAATTTGCATTCTTCTCAGAAGAAGTAAAATTAGCATTCCATATGGTCGATTCCACAGGCTGAGGTAGTTGGGTAGTCTTTATTGCAACATTCTCTATTTTTCTGTTTACCCTCAGATATTTCTATAAAAGTAATAAAGCTAATTAGGTCGATATTCACTGAAACTTTAAAAAGCAGAAATATGCATAAGCGTGGTTGGGTAAGACCAGAAAGCAACCATATTTATTAAGGGGCTACTAGGTGAGGGTGGGAATAAGATTTAAGATGCCTGATGCAGGCTTTGAATGACATTTGAGGAATTGTCACTTTCTTCCAGAGTTTCTCTATCTCTATTATCTGCAACCAGATAATTCTTGGTTGTGAGAGTCTTTCCTGGGCATTGCAGGATGTTGAGGTGTATCCCTAGCCTTTACCCACTAGATGACAGTAGTACACTTTCTTCCCAGGTTGTGACAACCAAAAGTGTCCCCAGGCACTGCCAGGTGTCACCTAGGATGGAGAACAAAATTGCTCCTGGATGAAAACTTCTCTTTCCTAAAAATCATAGGGAGCCATTGTAGTGTTTGAGAAGGAAAACGACATGGTAAGGATAACCAGGTGTTTTCCAAACCCAGGCTTCACCCCACTCACCAAAATATCCACTGATAATTCTTCCTTCTCATTACCAAGCTCTGGGAAAGAAAGTAGACATTAAATGGTATATGGGAAAAACACACACCCTGGTTTACATCCCTTCTTCCAATTACCCTCAAGTTGGGTCTTTTCTGGACTTCTCTGCAGCCCATCTTAACCCTCCTCTATGAACAAAAAAATGTACTCTACAGTAGAATTTTAAAAGGAAATTGGGATGGGATGCCAGTTCAATAATTCAGTCAACAGTATTTATTGAGAACCTACTCAAAACCAGGCACAATGATCAACCATATGAATACAGCTTAGTAAAACAGATCAAGTATGTCCCCTTGTGGAGTTTGGCATCTGGCAGGAAAGTCACTAAGCCTCTCTAGAAGAATCGCTACAGACTGCTAATGAAAAATTATTCTCAATCTACCGAGCTTTTTGATCTCTTGACTTTTCTATCTCAACATCCTCAACAACAACTTCCTTTAAAATTATATTCTCAGTTGAGCCAAGAGTATCAGCCACAACTAAGTTTAACTCTTGGTCTAGCACAGAACTCCGAACTATTATAAAAGCAACCGCCTAAGGCTAAAGAGGAAAGAGACTAATTAGGAATAGACGAATATCTCCTCAGTCACTCACCTCAAATTTAGTCCCACAGTCTCAATAAGATTGACTTCTGATAACAGGCAAATGTGCCTCAAAACTCTTTGTTGTAGAAAACTTAATAAGTCAACTGGTGCATGGAAGAGCCAGCACTTAAACCCAATCTACCTAACTCAAAACATGGAATTATACTAGGATTGAGCAAATAACTAAAGATATTGTAGATAGTGAGAGCTAGGTTTGGAGAGAGAAGTTGCAAATAAGGAAAGAAGAAAAGCTAGAGCAATGTTTGCATGTCCTGCATATCTTTGCTTCTCCATCCTTCTCTGATGATGGGTCAGAACTGAGGTTCAAGCAAGGGGACCCACAGACAGAAGTGTCCTGGGGAATGAATCACACTTTCTCTCTCTGTCTGAAGGACTCGGGGCAAGTACACCCAGCCAATAGGTGTACTTTGTAATTAGTCTGGTGAAGAACTGAAAGTTTTATTTGGGTTGCGGATTTATGTGTTTGGGGCAGAAGACACAAGGACCAGAATATTTATCACTAATAAGTGATTGAATTAAAACTCATAAATATTCTTACCTTCACAATTCCCGTGGAACTTGATGATGTATCTTCTAGTAAAGATAGGTCGGAATCCATTTTTACAAGCACAGTGGGTCTTGTTGTGGCATCTGGCTATTTCAGGGCACCCACAGGACGCTGCAGGAAACACAGAATCTATTTATTCATTTTCTCGATGTTAGACTGGAATCAGAGGTATCGGTATGAAGTCGTGAGCTTTAGTAGATACACAGACAGATACATGTAGAAATTGAATTTAAGGCGAGTGAGAGATAAATAAGTAGAGAAGTTCAGAAGGAATTTAGGGATGTCCTTTTGGAAGCCCAGGAGAGAGACCGTATTGGAAACATAAGTATGTAAGGTATCTACATAGAGATGGTTATGGAAGCCTTGGGCCTGGATTACATCTCCTTGGAAAAGACCATCACGGACAACAGACACGAGGGCTGAGAATTTGGAAAGAGCTTTGCTTTCTTACTCTGGTCTGAAACTGGTAGATCTTTCAGAGGCTCTTCCCCCTCCCCCACCCTTCTTTTTTCATGGTGGAAAGAGTATTTGGAGGTTCTTACCATGACATTCTATATGTTCAATATCCATTAAACTAGCCAACCAGTTGAAGAAAGAATAGTTGACTGTACAGCTACAGACATAGTCTAAAATTTCTCTTTTACAATATGCTTCCTGCGTGCACATTGCCAGCCAAGTCTCACACTCATTAAAACCTGTGAATCAAAAAAAATATTGTTTTTCGTTTTCATAGAACTTTATCATTTCCCTTACCCATAGAATCTCTACTGCCCAACGTTGTTCATAAATGTACTCGACAGAATCTCCTGTTCTTGGATATGATGAATCTATATTATAAAGATGACAGTTCCTCCTAAGTTAACTTATAAATTCATTTAAATCCCAATGAAAAATACCTACAAGTCTTTTATGAAGTGAGACAAATTGATATTATTATGCAAGAGTAGCCAGAAAAACCACGAGGTGGGGACCAGCCTTGCCTTAGCAGACATTAGTACATATTATAATGCCTTAATGAAATAATGAGGTACTGGTGCATAAGTAAATAAAAACAGACTAGTGGAATAGACTGAAAGATCAGAAATAGACCCAATCACAAGGGTACTTCAAAAGGTTTGTGGAAAAATAGAATTAAAATGTAACACTAATCTTTCTGTGAGCTTTTTGAAGTACACTTGTACATATGGGGCTTTAGAACATGGTAAAGATTGTGTGTCAAATCACTCGAGTAAGAATGGTGTGTTATTGTTTTTAATGGTGAATCACACAGTTTGTGAAATCAATTTTAAATACACAGTGAGTGGTAGACAGAGATAGGGTAAGTTAAAACACTACTAGGGTGAGTTGCAAGTGGGATGGAAGGACCACACTACTTACATCCTGTCTCATGTAATGTTTGTATGTCCCCTGTCACTGGGATTTTTCTGCAGATAGACCAAAATTGAGGTTTAGCCAAGGCGACCCACAGAGGGAGGTTCCCTGGGCCAATGACACATACTTCTCTCTATCAGAAGGACTCAGGGACAAGCTCACCTGGCAAATAGCTGTACCTTGGGCTACGGATTTATGTGTTTTGGGCAGAGGACATATGGACCAGAATAGTTACCACTAACGAGTCATTGAATTAAAATCTCATAAATAAATGTGTCCTCACTCATAAGTAGGAGCTAAGAAAGAAAGAGAGACCACAATAAAACACTGAAATTTCAGAAGGAGAGAACAGATCTGTAGTTACTACAGGTGGAAAAAGGGGAGGGTGAGAGGGGTAAGGGACTAATTGGATAAGGGACACAAAGAATAATTATGATTTGTCATGATGAATATGCTAATAATATTGATTTGATCATCGCATACTATACGCAAATACTGATAGTCAACTCTGTACCCCATAAATACGTATAATCAGAAAACGAATAAATAACTAAAAAAAAAAAAAAAAAAAAAAAAAAAAAAAAACCACATGTCTTTACCTTCACATTTCTCAAATGACCCAAACGAGTATGTCCTATCAAAACCATAGGGGAATCCATCTTTACAAGCACACAGCGTTCTGTTGTAGCAGCTAGCATCTTCAGGACATGCAGGACAGAAAGCTGCAAGAAACACAGAATCTATTCATTTATTTGCTCATTCATTCATTCAAGAAATATTCTGTAAGCATCTAAAATTTACCAGCTGCCAAGGTCAGAAGAATATTTGCTTGGGAATACCTCTGTGGCACCTAGCCCACTGCTGAACACAGATGCTCACAGCCCACCCAGGTCTCACCTGCACCACCAGAACCAACCATTTTTGCCTGACAGTAGAACTTTCCACTACCAGTCACCCATGTTTCTTTACCTGAGGGCTTTCTCTGGCCACCAGAGTCCTCTTTGCACACCAGGTGAGCAATGCCCTCCCTCCCAGTGGCAGCTCTCTCAATCAATGACTGACTGGAGTCAGTCTATAAAAAGCCAAGATTTGTTAATATCGAGAAAGAAAGAAAAGAAATAACGAGCACAGGTGAGAATATGGACAAATTGGGACCCTTTTTACTACCAGTAGAAATATAAAATGGTGCAACCTCTATGAATACCAGTATGACACTTTCTCAAAAAAATTAAAAATTAGAATTATAATATTATCCAGCAATTTCACTTCTGGATCTATTCCCCAAAGAGCTGAAAGCAGGCTATAAAAGACATACGTGTATACCCATGTTTATAACAGCATTATTCATGATACCAAAAGGGAGAAGCAACCTAAGTGTCCATTGATGGATGAGTGAATAACCAAGAGTGGTACACTCATACAAGGGATATATTATTCAGCTTTAAAAAGGAAGGAAATTTCCACACACGCTACAATGTGGACATTATGCAAAGTAAAAGAAGCCAATCAGAAAATGACAAACACTGTATGATTCCGATTGTATGAGGTACCTAGAGCAGTCAGATTCATAGAGACAGAGATTATAATGGCCATTGCCAGGGTCTGGAGGAGAGTTAATGAGCAGTTAATGTTTAATGGATGCAAAGTTTCAGTTTGGGAAGATGAAAAAGTCTGAAGATGGTTGGCAGTGATGTTACACAGCAACATGAATGTTCTCGATGCCACAGAGAGACACACTTGACAATGGTTAAAAAGATGCATTTATGCTATGTATATTTCACCACAATTTTAATAGCAATAATGTTAAAACAGCTTTCTTACCTGTCAGAGGGAATAACTCTGAGGTGCATTGTCTATACTGTGTCCAAAAGCTCCCCCAGAGGATCAAGTCTGGTTGACCACATGTAACTTGCTTGATAATGGGTCCTATATTGACTCCCCTGTTTCCTATGTCACATCCCACTTCCAGCTGATGCTTCCTAGGATTACTTGCCAGATAAATGACATGCCCTCAAGTCCTTGCCTCAGGGTCTCCTTCTTGGGAAAACCACCCAAGATTTGGGGTAAAGGCAAAGTGTTTTCCAGAACGACTTAGGACACAGGTTTTTGAGAAAGAAAGAGCCGAGTCCAGCACTCACTAGCTATGTGACCTTGAGCCAGCTAGCTCTCCAGAGGACCTTTGGTCAGGTGGGGATAATATTACTACCATCTTTGTAGGAATATCATGAGGATCAACTGAGATAGACTATGTAATTTGTCCAGCAGCAACCCTGGTGCCATGCAAGAGCTGAGTAAATGTAGGTGATGACGGTGATGATAGAAAAGGGGGAACAGCCCTTGGGAGGTCCAAGCAGTAGGCAGAAAGCGCCAGGGACTCAGTGCTTTCTCTCTTGGAAGGGGCTCCTTCCCTCCTGTGAAGGAAGGTTCTGGATCCCGATTTTTTTTCCTTTAGCTTTTGGCTATGAGTAAACTCACCTTCAGAATTCTTGGCTTCTGAATCTGACAGAGCCAGCAAGACACTGAGACCTGGAACAGAGAGAGGACGGGACATTTCAAAAGAAAAAATGCCAGTGCCCAGTCGTACGTGCTCGCTTTGCTATAAATTCTTCTGTGCAGGCTATAAAAACAAGATTCATGGGAGTGGGAGTCACACTACTAAAGCATGAGAGGAATATCTGATTGCAGCTGTATGTCCCAATTTCTGAAAGCCCAGGAGATAATTTAGGTATAAAAATTTAGATTGGTCAGGAAAAGAGGATCGTTCCTATAAATGGTCATCTGACACAATGTCCCTATTGCCATTAAAACAAAAAGGTCCATTTTCACTTTATTCAAGTTTCTTTTTCTTTTGGTTTTTATTTTTATGTTTTGCTTTTTATTGAGACGTAGTTGATTGTACATATCTGTGGGTACAGATATCAATACCTGTGCGCAATATGTGATGCTCAGATCAGGATAATTAATATATTCAACATTATACAATGTAATTGTTTTTCATGGCCCTTTACCAGTTCCGACCTCTGGTAACCTCAGTTCTGTTCTCTCCTTTTGAAAGTTCAATGTATTATTGTGATTGTTGTATTTTTCTTTCTTTTATTTATTTGTTTATTTTTTAGCTCCCACTTATGAGTGGGGATGTGGTATTTCTCTGTCTGTGTCTGGCTTATTCCACCTAACATAATTTTCTCCAAGTTTACCCATGTTGCTACAAATGGCAGAATTTCATTCTTTTTTATGGCAGAGTAGTATGCTATTGTGTAAACACATCACATTTTCCTTATACAGTCATCTGATGATGGATATTTAGGTTGGTTCCAACTCTTGGCTACTGTAAATACAGCTGTGATAAACGTGGGAATGTAGGTATCCCTTCAACACAATGATTTTCATTGCTTTGGTGTATACCCAGTGGTGGAATTGCTAGACCATATGGAA
Organism: Galeopterus variegatus; assembly: GCF_000696425.1. NCBI lineage: Eukaryota > Metazoa > Chordata > Mammalia > Dermoptera > Cynocephalidae > Galeopterus > Galeopterus variegatus. Next base: position 65,995 of record NW_007733294.1, on the reverse strand, counting down.
GTTCTACCTGTAGTTGTTGGAGGAACCTCCATACCATTTTCCATAAGAGCTGAACCAATTTACAGTCCCACCAACATTATAGGAGTGTTCCCCTTTCTCCGCATCTGTGCCAGCATTTGTTGTATCTTCCTTTCTTTCTTTCCTTTTTATTTGTTTGTTTTTTTAGCTCCCACTTTTGAGTGAACACATGTGGTATTTCTCTTTCTATGTGACATCGTCATTTTTGTAAGGCAAAAGCAATCATCAACAATTTCACTATGAATGCTTTTATAAAACAAAAAGTAATATAACTCGATTCCTATAGGGCAGGGGTCACCAAATTATGGGCCTGTTTTTGTACGACCCATGAGCTAAGAATGGTTTTTAAATTTCTTAAATGATTTTAAAAATCAAAAGAAGAATATTATTTCGTGGCACATGCATGAAAACTATATGAATTTCACATTTCTATGTCTATAAATAAACATTAATTGGCACATAGCTATGTCTATTCATTTACATAAGGGCTATGGATGCTTTTGCACTACAGAAGCAGAGTTGAGTAGTTAAGGCACAGACCACATGACTTACAAAGCTGAAAGTGTTAATTACCTGGCCCTTTACAGAAAAAGTTTGCCAAACCCCGACAAGGAGTATTGGACATCACTTGTCTACAAGATCTCCTAACAAACCTTCCATCCTTAAACTGTATCTGACTCCTCCTGTGGATATTTTTTTTTCCTTTTTGTCTTTTTTACTGACTGGTAACGGGATCACAACCCTCAGTGTTGCGCCCACACTGGGGACCGCCACGGGATTGCAACCCTCGGTGTTGCGCCTGCACCGCGCTCAGCCAGTGAGTGGGAACCGGTCTCCACATGGGATCCAAACCCTCGGCGGGAGCCAAGCGGCGCACTCTCCAGTGCACCACCAGGCCGGCCCTGTGGATATTTTTTATAACCTCTAAGACCCTGAAGCCCAGAGCGGAAAAGTGTGTAGGTCATACTGAGCTATGGCACCCCACGCATGGACTTTCTTGATGGTCGATAAGTGTAGCAAGTTTCCCCTCAACCTACACCAAAGGGGGTTCCTATGTATGCATATGACTTACTGTACCTCTCTGCAGCAGGGCACTTTCTGCAGCCTGTAGTTGCAGGCCAGAAATCTATGGGAATCACACTTGTCCCTTGAAGCGTCTCCAGAATAATTGAGCTCCAGTTTCCCACAGTGGTCACCCCTCATTAACTCATCTTTCACAGGCCCTTCACCCTTCCTTGTGTGATAGCCCCCATCCCCTCTCTTGTACTTCCTGGGGTTCCCTCCCAAATAAATTATGCACACACAAATCCTTGTCTCAGTTCTGCTTTGGGAGACCTCAAACTAAGAGACTCAGTATGAGAGTTTCTAATAGGACAGGCGCACACAGTTATTGCTGGACAAAGTGCCAAATTTGTGGGGGCAAATAAAGCTGAGATACCAGGGCACAGGGAGAAGCAAAGAGAATTCTTTGTTCCACTTACCTGAGAGCAGGGGAAGGCACCTGCTTCCCATAGCACTGAGACACGAGGAACAATGATCTGAGAATCTCTCTCAAGCCAGATGTGGTAAGAATTCCTGGAATGAAGAAGCCCTATGAAAACTAACTGCTGATGTCAAAAAGTTTAGAAGGCACATGGCTGATGTGTATCAAAACTCTTTAGGTTCTGCCTCTCATTTCACCCAATAAATCTTATTTTGGGAGACTATCTCAAAGAGAAATGATTATAGGGAACAAGCTTACTACCCAACAAATGTTAGATAATAGATGCATCCAATGGAATATTCTGCTAGATGTTAAAATCCTATTCTATTGCAGTCAGCATAATGCAGACTGTGCAAAACACCAGATAAACTACCCAGTTCCTTTTTTTGTCTTTTTTTCTTTTTTACATTGCTATCATTAAAAAAAATTAATTGGCAAATTACTATATATATTTATGGGGTACAATGATTTGATATATGTTTACATTGTGGAAAAGAAGCAGAAGCACATACCAGGTCCTAGGCAGGAGTTGTGGGCAGCCCCCACTGCCCAGCAGAAGGCAAGAGGAAACTGAAATTACCATTTACATGTGTGTGGTCCACCACGGCCACTGCCACAACCACTGCTACTGCAAGGGTGGCTCACCACCACAGTAGCAGCCAAAGCCACCATGCAGGTGGTTTGCCACCCACTTGACTGCACTGACATAAGGAAAGTAACCAGCAGAGACCAGAAAAAGAGGAGGACATCTTTCTCCTCAAAGCCTGCTCCAGAGTAATAGAAGAATCAACTGCTCTACGAGATGACCAGATATCAATGTAGAGATACCAGAAATACGAAAAACCAAGAAAACATGACACCACCAAAGGAATATCATAGTTCTCAAGTACCAGACCCTATACAGCAGGAAACTCTTGAAATGATGGAAAAGGAATTCCAAGGAACGATGTTAAAGAAATTCAATGAGACATAAGACAACATAGTGAAAATGAGAAAAAAAAGCCCATGGTATGAAGGAGGACATTTACAAAGAGATTAATATGTTAAAAAAGAATGTAGCAGAACTCATGGAATTGAAAGATTAACTCAACAAAATAAAAAACACAACCAAGAGCTTAAGCAGCATGCTAGAACAAGCAGATGAAAGAATTTCTGATCTTGAAGATAGTCTTTTTGAAATAACCCAGGCAGACAAAAAAAAGGAAAAAAATATTTTAAATGAAGAAAATCTGAGAGAGCTAGCAGACAACCTTAAGTGCACAAACATTTGAATAATGGGTGTTGCAGAAGGGAAGAAGAAAGGAAATGGCAAGGAAAATCTATTCACCAAAATAATAACAGAAAATTTCCCAGGTATAGAGAGAGACATGGACTTTCACATCCAGGAGGCTCAAAGACCCCCAAACAAATTCAGTCCAGAAAGATTCTCTCTGAGACACATTATAGTCAAACTGGCAAAGTTCAAAGACAAATAGAGAATCATAAAACCAGCAAGAGAAAGGTGTCAAGTCACTGATAAGGAAGCCTTAATCAGACTAACAGCAGACTTCTCAACAGAAACTCTATAGGACAGGAGAAAATGGGATGATATATTCAAAATACTAAAATAAATAAACAAATGCCAGCCAAGAATACTATACCTAGCATGTGGAGTATGCATAAAGCAAATGTACTTCACAGGGCCTGGTTTTCCAAAGCCTTGCAGTTTCAAATATTGACCTTGCAAGGGACAGGAAAATTTCCCCAGGCTATAGCCTCTGTTGTAAGGTAAAGAACTGTAACACAGCAAGATTGCTGGCTCAAAGACAGGCAGGTTAGTGATTGATATGTAAATATACTGTGAAATTGCTGTAAGAAGAGAATGTTTGCTAAAATCAAGCTTTTGTTGCAAACTGCATTATGGAAGGTCACCTTGCCTGTCTTACTGAATGTTACCAGCTTTTACTGTTAAGCTTGTTAAACTGTACCTAGCAAAAACCCCACCTATGTTTTCTTCCTGTAACTTCCTGGTCTGGAGAATAAATGTGGGAAGAGAACCACAATTTGTGGTTAATTTCCCAAATGGAGGGAATGCCTCGCTCTTGAGTGTTCTGGGAGATTAACCCCTTTTCAGGGATTCTCAATGCTCAGAAGAGATGGGCTCTGAGTAATTTTTGGTGGTTCCATCACCCAGGGGAAAAAGGGTGACAAATCCATGGCAGGCAAAGCAACATTAGCAAGACTGTCCTTCAAAAATGAGAGAGAAATAGCGCATTTTCCAGTCAAACAAAAACTGTGGAAGTTCACCATCTCATGACCAGACCTGCAAGAAATCCTCAAAGGAGTCCTGCATCCAGAATCTGAAAAATGATAATCACTACCATGAATATGGAAGAAAGAACAAAACCCACTCGTAGAACAAAAACACAAATGAGAACAAGAAAGAAACTAAATCTTACCACCTCCAAAAACCAACAAAAGTAAAAGACAAACAATAAAAGGGGAAGGAAGGACAAAAAACATTTAAAACATCCAAACAAAAATTGATAAAATGCCAAGGGTGAGACAATACCTTTCAATAACAACCCTAAATGTAAATGAATTAAACTCCACACTCAAAAGACACAGATTGACTGATTGGATTAAAAAGCTAGACCCAACTCTATGCTGTCTTCAAGAGACTCACCTCACCCATAAGACACATACAGATTAATATTGAGAGGATGGAAAAAATATATACTACATGAATGGAAACCAAAAACAAGCAGGAGTAGCTATTTTTATATCAGATAAAATAGACTTTAAACCAAAAACCTACATTGTGGAATAACTCAGTAAATCAAGGTAATTAGCATATCCATCTCCTCACATACTTATCATTTTCCTGTGATGAGAAGTTCTACTCTTTAAGTGATTTTGAAATATACTGTATATTATTATTAACTGGATTCACCATGCTATGCAATCAGGACTTACTCCTCCTGTCTAACTGAAATTTTGAACACTTTGACCAATATCGCCCCATTCCAACCCTGCCCTACATCAGCCTCCAGTAACCACCATTTTACTCTATACTTCTGAGTTTAACATTTTTCTTCATCACAAATAACACAAGGGGGGAAAATAGATAGAAGAGGAACTTAGATTAAAAGAAACTTAGAAACATGAATTCTAAGTGCAGTGAATTGCAGTATCTTAACCCAAATCAAACAAATAAATTTTTTTAGGTTACAACACTAGCTGATTCATGACACATAAAAATGATTATCCATTTTTCATAGACATGATAATTCAGTCTCAGTTTCCTCATCTATCAACTTAGGTGGCTGCTCCAAAGGAAGCTATAAGTATGATAAAGTGGCTATGTTGGAAGAGTTTTGATCTTTTGGATATACATATGAAAAATTATGCAGCTAAAAACATGCAATGACTAGGATTTACTTTAACATACTTAGGTAGGAGAAGTGATTTAGGGGAACAGGTAGAAGTACAGATAAAACAAGTTTGGCCAGGAGTCAATCCTTGTTGAAGCTGGATGACAGGGGGTTAATTATGCCATTCTCTCTGTGTGTGTATGTTTGAAAAGCTCTATAATTTTAAAAAAAGGGAAAAATGCCTCACGCACAGTTAGGTGCTAGCCATAGGCAGTTAGATGTCATCATAATTCAGGGCACAGGCAAATCTGGATTTGAATCTCAAATCCACAGCTACTAGTTGAGTGGTCCTGAGATTATAACTTTACTTCCAAGCCTGAGTTTTCTTATCTGCAAAACAGAGCTAAGAGCGAGCACATATGAGTGCTTCCTAGTATCATGCTGATTCAGTGAGAAGACCTTCCATAGCATGTGGCACCTGCATGGCACATGGCAAGTGCTTAATAAAGTTACCTGTGAAGATTAGAAAGAATGATGATGATGGTGGTGGTGGTGGTGGTGGTGGTATGATGGGCATGAGGGTAATGGTGGTGATGGTGATGGTTGTGATGATGATGATGGTGTTGTTGGTATGATGGGCATGACGGTAATGGTGGTGATGGTTGCGATGATGATGATGGTGTTGGTGGTATGATGGGCATGAGGGTAATGGTGATGGTGATGGTTGTGGTGAGGATGATGGTGGTGGTGAGGGTGGAGGTGGTTATTATGGTGTATATGATAATGATGGTGAAGATGACAGTGGTGGTAATGGCAATGACGATCATCAGAGTGATGGCTGTGGATGAGATAGTAATGGTGATTGTGATGGTGATGATGGAAATGATGGCGGTAGTGAAGGTAGAGAGAATGGTTATGGAGATGGTGGTGATAATGGTGGATGTGACAGCAACGGTGATGGTGGTCGTGGAGATCTCTCCTGCCCCACCCTGACTCCAGTTGTAGCCATGATGTCTCATGCTAAGGACTGACCCTTTACCAGGTGATTGTGAGAGTTAACAAGGGTCCAGGGAAGGTCCCACAGAAACAAAGCAATGGTCATGAGAATCCCATGAATCCCTCCTTCCTGATGTCCCTGAACAGGCCAGCTGCACATTATGTGTTGGAATCTTGCTTGTAAATAAAAATTTGCAGCTCATCCCTTCCATTGCCGCTTTTAAAAATCATTTACGGAACCTGTATTAAGAGGCAAACACCTTACTAAGAGCTTTGTAGCTATCATCTCATTGAAAACTCTCAACTATCTTATAATGTAGATCTTATAATAATTATTTCCCCACTCTTTAGATGAAGTAATTGCGTTCAAAGAGATTATATCACTTTCCCAAGGTCATGGTGCTAGGAACATGCAAAGCTGACACTTAGACAAAGTCTGCCTGAGTCCAAAGCCCGTGTGCAACCACCTCACCAGAGTTATCAACTCCAATGTCTCCTAAGAACTAGACACATAACATGAATAAGTAAAGACATGGTGGGAATAGATCAGACTGTGGGAAACTGCAGACCTCGGTCTCTATCTAGAGACATCCATGTCCAGGTTTTCCTTAAATACAGGACCAGCGGGCCACCAGCTTGCCATCTCTGAAGTAGACAATATTGCCTGATAGAAAATCAAATTCTCTACGTGAAAATTTTGTGTCCCTTTTGAGGAATTACATGTGGTCACTTTCTGGATGCCTTCCCTCTGTCAATATTTGTCTTTCTTTTTAGTTCATGTTTCTCTTCCCTTCAAAAAAAACCCCTATCTTAAAATATACTGGGGAACCTACGAATGCAAAGAATCCCTGTCCAGATGAGGACAATTCTTTTTGGAGGACTCACTTGAAACTAATTTAACTAAAGTCAGTATGTTTATGGGAAAGAGGTAGTAATATTTTTCAGAACAGTTGAGGCCACCAGAGATGCTGATTTAGAGAGATGTTTTTGAGCCTGATCCACTCTAAAAAATACATTTTACATCAGAGAGAGAGAACTAAAGCGAATTTTACAAAACAATACTCATGACATGTAGCATGTGATATTTTAAAATTATAATCCTTTTAATTTCTGGTTGTTGCAATACCGCTTTTTACTTACTAAGTCGGTTTCATAACCACTCCCCTCCATTGGGTCATGATCACTTGGTTGAAAAACATTAACCTGTAAATCTCTTTAATTAGGCCATGAATAAAACAAACAATCCTTCCACAGTCAGCTTGGCATTTAACTGTGCTGATGTGTTTATTATGGAGGTGAGGTGTATGAAAAAGTTGTCAATGCACCACAGGAACTCAGTAAACTCACTCGTCTTTTTAGATCTTTTTCCTCATTTTTAATAAGAAATTGGTTATGAGCTATGATTGCTTTAGTCTCCTGAAAACTTTGTCATTTGAGTGCACCTGAAGCTCATAAATACACAATTCGACACCTCCTTCGAGTGTGCTAAAGCATCTCTGCAGGTTCCACACTACCACACAGCAACGCACACATTCCTGGCCCAAGCAGAATTGCAAGAATGAACATGAGATAGATGCTCACATAGCAGCTCTCAAGGAACAAAGCAACGGGACATAAAATCAGGTCTCCTTGAAAGTGTTTCCACAGCCAGAATATTTTTCTAGACCCGCGATCACAAGTGGAGCATTTTCTATTTCCTATGAGAAGACACTAAACCAGTTCCTACTTACCTTGAAGAGGAAAAGTCCTTGCGTCTCCCCCAGTCTGGCAGCTTTTCAGAGCTAACAGAAGAGGAAGTACGTCGCTACTTATCATGAACTCCAGTTCTCAAGGAGTCTTGGGGTGAGGAGGCTGGGCTGATGGTTGGGGAGTTGAAATAATGCAGGGCCCATTAGTTCTCTTTTCATAAAAGTAACTTAAATAGTAGAAGACCAGAGTGAGCCACACTAAAGTGCCTTAGAAGTGACCTTGGAAAGGTGATGGTGTTCACTGGGGAAAGCCAAGTAACAGAGAGTGGGGCTAATTCCCATCTATGCCAAGGGAATGGATCCAACTTTGAAAAAGCTCCTTCAATTAATTCATTTTTTTAACAGACACATAATAATTGGACATATTTCTGGAGTCTAGTGTGATATTTTTATGCCTCTACACAATGTGTAATGATAAAATCAGGGTAATTAGCATACACATCACCTCAAATATTTATCATTTATTTGTGTTGGGAACATTTAAAATCTTCTCTCTTAGCTATTTGAAAATATACAATGGATTAGTGTTAACTATAGTCACCTTACCATGTTATAAAACACCAGAACTTATTCTTCCTATCAAGCTGTAATTTTGTATTTGTTAACCAATATCTCCCTAACTCTTCCTCCCCACTACTGTTCCCAGCCTTTAGTAGCTACTGTTCTACTATCTGCTTCTGTGAGATGCATGTTTTCAGCTTCCACATATGAGTCAGAACATGCAGTATTTATCTTTCTGTGCCTGGCTTATTTCACTTGACATAATGTTGCTTTGCCCCCCATGGATTTGTCACCCCACTTCCCCTGGGTGATGGAGCCACAAAGGATTACTCAAAGCCCATCTCTTCTGAGCAGTGAGAAGCCCTAAGTGGTTAACTTCCCCAGAACCCTCAAGTGAGAGGTATCCCTTCCTTGGGAAATTAACCACAAATTGGGGTTCTCTTCCTGCATTTATTCTTGACCAAGAAGTTACAGCAAGAGACATAGGTGGGGTTTTTGCTAAGTATCGTTTAACAAGTTTAACAATAGAAGCTGGTAACATTCAGTAAAAACAAGTCAGATGACATTCCCTTAGGCAATTAAGTGATCCACCAACAAAAGCTTGATCTTAGCAAACATTCTCTTCTTACAGCAATTTCCCAGTAACTTTAGATATCAAATCAGTAACCTGTCTGTCTTTGAGCCAGCAACCTTGCTGTGTTACAAATCTTTATCTTACACCAGAGACTTTATAGCCTGAGGAAAACTTCTTCTCCTTTGCAAGGTCAATATTTGAAACTGCAAGACTTTGGAAAACCAGGCCCTGTGAAGTACATTTGCTTTATAGTATATTCCACAACGTAATGTTCTCCAGGCTCACCCATGTAGCAGCAAGTGACAGGATTTATTCATTTTTATGGCTGAATAGTATTTGATTGTGTATATATGTCACATTTTCTTTATTTATCTATTGATAAAAGGTTGATTCTTTACCTTAATCCTTGATAAACATAAGTGCAAAAATACTCAACAACATACTAGCAAACTGAATCCAACAACATATTGAAAAGATTATATACCATATCAGGAAGGGTTTGTTCCAGCAATGAAAAGGTGATTCAACATATGCATATCAATAAATGTGATACATCACATCAACAGAAACTAGAACAAAAAGCATATGATATCTCAGTGGACACAGTAAAAACATTTCATAAAATTCAACATCCCCTTCTGATAAAAAAAAAAATCTCAACAAATTAGGTACAGAAGGAATGTAACTCAAAACAATAAAGGCCATGTATGACAAACCCACAGCCCACATCATACTTAACAAGGTAAGTGGGAAGCTTTTCCTCTAAGAATTGGATCAAGACAAGAGTGTCCATTTGCCATCTTCTCCCTGTCTCCTCTCCCCCTCTTCTTTTCTGCCTCTGGTAAGCACTATTCTACTCTATTTCTTCTCTCTCTCTTTTTTTTAAAATTTATTTTTTCTTAATTGACCCATAGTAATTGTATATATTTATGGAATATAGTGTGATATTTGGGTACATTAGATAGGAAGGTAAGTACTGGTGCTCTAGTGTAACTATAGCTAATAAAACTGTATTGCAGGGCTGGCCCCATGGCGCACTTGGGAGAGTGCAGGGCTGGGAGTGCAGCGACGCTCCCGTTGTGGGTTCGGATCCTATATAGGACTGGCTGGTGTGTTCACTGGCTGAGCACGGTGCGGGCAACACCACACCAAGGGTTGCGATCCCCTTACCGGTCACGAAAAAGACAAAAAAAAAAAAAAAAAAACCCAAAAAAACAACTGTATTGCATATTTCGAGATAGCCAGACAAGACGATCTTGAGTGTTACAACCACAAAGAAATGATACATGTTTAGGAGACAGATGTGCTAGCTATTCTGATTGGCTCATTATGCAATATATGCATGTATTGAAACACCAAACTGTATTCCATAAATGGTATAATGAAAAAAAAAAGAGTGCCGACTTTCACCACTCATTTTCGATGTAGTCCTGGAAGTTCTAACCAGAGCAATTAAGCAAGAAAAAATAAAGATCACACAAATTGGAAATGACAAAGTTAAGCTGTCCCCAGTTGCAGACAACATGTCTTATACAAAGAAAAACTTGAAGACTCCACCAAAAACTCTTAGAACTGATAAAAAATTCACTAAAGCTGCAGAATATGAAGTCAACATACAAAAATCATTAGCATTTTAATACAACAGCAAATTAGCTGAAATATAAATCAAGAAAGCAATTCCATTTACAATAACTACAAAAAAAAAAAAATACCTACAAATAAATTTAACCAAAGAGGTAAAAAGTCTCTGGAATGCAAGCTATAAAGCACTGATAAAAGAAATTGAAGAGGACACAAAATAATGAAAAGACACTTCATCTTCATTAATTGGAAGAATTAATATTGTTAAAATGTTCATACCACACAAAGACATCTACAGATTCAATGTGATCCCTATCAAAATACCAATGACATTCTTCACAGGAAGAGAAAAAGCAATCCTAAAATGCGTATGGAACCACAAAAGACTACACAGCCAGAGCAATATTGAGCAAATAGAGCAAATCTGGAAATATCACACTACCTGACCTCAAAATACACTACAAAGCTACATTAGCCAACACAGAAAAAAAAAAAAAAAGCATAAAACAGACACATTAACCAATAGAACAGAATAGAGAATCCAGAAATAAATTCGCATATTTACAGCCAACTGATTTTCAACAAAATGCCAAGAACTTACACTGGGGAATAAACAGTCCCTTCAATAAATGGTGCTGGGAAAACTATATATTCATAAAAAGAAGAATGAAACCAGACCATCTATATCATACTATATTAAAAAAAAAAGTCAAAATGAACTAAAGCCTTAAATGTTAGACCTGAAACTATGAAACTACAAGAAGAAAACATAGGGGAAATGCTATAGGATGTTGGTCTGGGCAAAGATTTTATGGCTAAAACCTCAAAAGTACAATCAACAACAGCAAAATTAGACAAATGAAAATATATCAAACTAAAAATCTTCTGCACAGCACAGGAAACAATCAATAGAGTGAAGAGACAACCTGCAGAAGTGAAGAAAATATTTGCAAATTATTCATTCAACAAGAGATTAATATCCAAAATATACAAGGAACTCAACTCAACAACAATGACAACAAATAATAATAATAATAACCACCCAATCCAAACTTGGGCAAGTGATCTGAATAGACAGTCCTCTGAGGAAGACATACAAATGGCCAACAGGTATATGAAAAAATGTCCAACATCCCTACCCAACAGGGAAATGCAAATTAAAACCACAGTGAGCTATTGTCTCACCCCAGCTACAATGGCTATTAACCAGAATGACAAAAAAATAACAAATGCTGGTGAGGATGCAGAGAAAAGGGAACTCAGACACTCATAAACTGCAGCTGCTATGGGAAACAGTATAAAAGTTTCTCAAAAATTTAAAAAAAGAGATGTCTTTAATTTAATTCTTAGTAGTAGAATTTAGGGCCAGATTGTGCAAGCGAGTCAGCACATCCTTGCATTACTCAGTTCCCTGTTCCAAAATCACTTCTCAGTCTCCTACATTTGGGAAATTATTTTTTCTTTTTCTTTTGTGTGGAAATAAAATCTGAAGTTAGGTTAAAGTTACTTAGGCATTACATGTGATGCTATCGATAAAATATCAGAATAGACAAGGAGTAAGAAATTGTCCTTGATAAGACTTGGTGTGCCAGGCCATGCAGCTAAGGCACAGACACCCTCATCTCACTGTGCTCCCTTCTTCTGAGCTCCATATGGTATGTCCCACTGGGCAAAACCAATTGGGGGCCACAGGCCAACAGAGTCCATTGTGGTCACCATTTCATAATGCATGCATATATCAAAACACCACACTGTACACATTAAATACATGTCATTTTTATTTGTCAATTAGACCTCAACAAATTGTTTTACTCCAAATATATCAGCGTTATGAACAGACAACTGGGTAGATTTGGGGGGTGGGGGTCAGCAGAAGACATCAGCCCACTTAGATATTCATCTACTTGTATATTGGGTCTCCACCCCCTTCCCAACTGCACCATGAGAACGTAACTTTCTTGAAAGGAAACACAATGGATCTCTTGATTAGTATCAGTGCTCCATTTTCTAGAGAATAGATCCTTGGGAAATATTCATAGAATGAGTACATCACTTTGTGCGAATTCCTTAATCTCTCCAAAACTCTTGGGATTTCTCATCTGCGTGTCTCAGTATTTGGGCTACACCAGTTAGAACTTACATGTGTTTAGGGCCAGCCCGTGGCTCACTCGGTAGAGTGCAATGCTGATAACATCAAGGCCACGGGTTCGGATCCTATAAAGGGATGGCCAGTTAGCTCACTGGGTGAGCGTGGTGCTGACAACACCAAGCCAAGGGTTGAGATCCCCTTACCGGTCATCTTTAAAAAAAAAAAAAAAAAGAAAAAAAAAAAAAAAAAGAAAAAAAAAAAAAAAAAGAAAAAAAAAAAAAAAAAGAAAAAAAAAAAAAAAAAGAAAAAAAAAAAAAAAAAGAAAAAAAAAAAAAAAAAGAAAAAAAAAAAAAAAAAGAAAAAAAAAAAAAAAAAAAAAAAAAAAAAAAAAAAAAAAAAAAGGGGGGGGGGGGGGGAGGGAAGAAGACACAACAATTACAGTTCCTTGAAGTTGACAGACACGTGTTCTCACTTATTTGTGGGAGCTAAAAATAAATAAATAAATACACAAATAAACTAGGGGGGGGAGGGAAGAAGACACAACAATTACAGTTCCTTGAAGTTGACAGACAAGCGAACAGATATGAGGTTGTTGGGAGGGAGGGGGGAGCAGAAGGGGAAGGGAGATTTTGGTAAAGGGCCACAATAATCCACCATATTGCATATTGACAAAATAAAATAAATTTTTTAAAAAAAGAACTTACATGTGTTTGGCAAGCAATTGGGATACACCCTCACAACACCTGTAAAACACCTACCTACATGAGTTAATGTGCGTGGAGGTTTTGAGATGTTTCCACTGGAAGGAAAGTAGAAAGAGAAAAGAGAGCACTCCCTCAATAAATCATGGGAACCGAGACCCTGGTCTCAGGCTCTTCTTTTAGGGCACCTGACCCAAATCACCTATTGTCATTTTAGAAATAGAAGTATTGATGATAGAATTAGCACAGAGTTATTGTTATTGGAAACTTAAACAAAAAGGACCTGTTTTGGTACCTGCAAAAGCATAACATTATTAGTAAAACCAAATGTGGTCACTTCTGATATACCGAAGGGGGTATATCAGAACAATATTTTGTTACTGTCCAGTAGATGACACACTCTCTTTTCTGAATGTATTCATTCAACTAACATTATTAACTCAATCGGTGACCCTAACCTCTTAGTCACACCTGTCTAGATGCTGGGTAGTAAACTTACAGATATAAATCAGACAAGGACCTCATAGGATAGGTGGGGACAAAACCCATGAATATCTGATTATGATCCAATATGTTGACTATTACAAATAAAAGATCAATATTGTTAGGAAAAATAGAATCGAAACGTTAAATCAGGGAGGCGACCAGATGACTCAGAACCGATGATGGAAAGCTATTCTGTGAGCAGAATTTAAATAAACACCAAATTATTATATTTGTAATTACTATATTCGTAATTCTTGCAATAGTTCAAACTTTATTATTATATCTGTATGTTGACTTGGGATCAGTGATCTTTGCTGTTACTCTCGTAATTGTTTTGGAGAGCCACAAGACGCACCCTAATGAGATAGTGAACCTAACTGATACATGTGTGTTCTGACTCCTCCACTGACCAGCCATTCCCCCATCTCTCTCCCTCCCGGCAGGCGTCCCTATTTCCTGAGATGCGACAGTATTTACATTAGGTCAGTTAACAATCTCACAATGGCCTCTAAGTGTTCCAGTGAAAGGAAGTCACAAGTCTCTCACTTTAAACCAAGAGCTAGAAAGCATTAAGCTTACTGAGAAAGGCATTTTGAAAGCCAAGATAGGCTGAAAAGTTCTAGAAGAAAATTAGAAGTGAGACTCTACTGAACACACAAATGATAAGAAAGCAACACAGCTTCATTGCTTGAATAGAGAAAGTTTTAGTGGTCTGGATAGAACAAAACCAGCTGCAACATTCCCTTAAGCCAAAGCCTAATCTTGAGCAATATCGTAACTCTCTTCTTTGAGAGAGGTGAGGAAGCTTCAGAAGAAAAGTAGATGAAAGAGCCTTTTACTGGCAGAAGATACCACCTAGGGCTTTCATAGCTAGAGAGAAGCCAATGCCTTTCTTCAAAGCTACAGAGGATAGGCTGACTCTCTTGTTAGGGGCTAATGCAGTTGGTGACTTTAAGTTGAAACCAATGCTCGTTTACCAATCTGAAAGTCCTAGGGCCCTTAATAATCATGCTCAATGTACTCTGCCTGTGGAACAACAAAGCCTGAACGACACACATCTGATTACAGCATGGTTTACTAAATATTTTAAACCCACTGTTGAAACCTACTACTCAGAATAAAAGGTATTCCTTTCAAAGTATTACTGCTCATTGACAATGCACCGAAGAGCTCTGATGGAGATCTACAACGAGATTAATATTTTCATGCCTGTTAACACAACATCCATTCTGAAGTCCATGGAGCAAGGGCTAATTTTGACTTTTAAAGTCTTATTATTTAAGAGAAATGTGTTGTAAGACTATAGCTTCCATCCACAGTGATTCCTCTGATGGATCTGAGCACAGTAAATTGAAAACCTTCTGAAAAGGATTCACCATTCTAGATGCCATTAAGAACATTCCTGATTCATGGGAGTAGGTCAAAATATCAACATTAACAGGAATTTAGAAAAAGCTGATTCCAACTTTTGTGGACGACTTTGAGGGGTCAAGACTTCAGTAGTGGAAGTAATTGCAGATGTGGTGTAAATAGGAAGAGAAACAGAATTAGAAATGGAACCTGAAGATGTGACTGAATTGCTGGGGTCTCATGATAAAACTTTAAGGAATGAAGAGTTGCTTCTTATAGACAAGCAAAGTGGTATCTTGAGATGGAATCTACTCCTGCTGAAGGTGCTATGAACATTGTTGAAATGACAACAAAGACCTGAGTCTATTACATAACCTTATTTGAGAAAGCAGCACTGGGGTTTAGAGGATTCACTCTAATTTTGAAAGAAGCTGTGCTG
Source organism: Galeopterus variegatus (assembly GCF_000696425.1). Classification (NCBI taxonomy): domain Eukaryota; kingdom Metazoa; phylum Chordata; class Mammalia; order Dermoptera; family Cynocephalidae; genus Galeopterus; species Galeopterus variegatus. The sequence continues at coordinate 50,676 of NW_007733294.1, read as the reverse complement.
TGGGTGAAATGCTGTCAAACCACATTGTATGCTACACAGGTATATTTCATGAAAGGAGGAGTCAGTTGATAGGCAAATTTCATTGTTGAACATTTTAAAAAATTGCCACAGCCACCCCAAACTTTAGCAGTCACCACCCTGATCAGTCAGCAGCCATCAACATAGACGTAAGGCCTTCCACCAGCAAAAATATTACAGCTTGATGAAGGCTGAGATGATCACTAGCATTTTTTACCAATAAAGTATTTTCAGTTAAGATATTTACATTGTTTCATTAGACATAATGCCATTGCACACTTAATACACTACAGTTTAGTGTAAACATAATTTTTATGTGCACTGGGAAACCAAAAAATTTATGCAACTCACTTTATTACATTGTGGGAACCAAACCCACAATATCTCTGAGGTATGCCTGTAATTTTCAAAGCACTAAAAAGTAGAGTATTTAAAATTTATCCATAGATGTTCATTACAGTCTTTTTTATGGCTGAGTAGTATTCCATTGTGTATATATATCACATTTCCCTTAACCAGTCATCCATTGATGGGCATTTAGGTTGGTATCATATTTTGGCTATTGCTAAATAGAGCTGCGATGAACATGGGAGTGCAGGCATCCCTTCGACATGATGATTTCCATTCCTTTGGGTAGATACACAGAAATGGGATTGCTGGATCATATGTTCTACCTGTAGTTGTTTCAGAAAACTCCATACTCTTTTCCATATGTCTTCACTAATTTACAGTCCCACCAACAGTGTAGAAGAGTTTCCTTTTCTCCACAACCTCATCAGCATTTGTTACTCTCAGTCTTTTTGATAATAGCCAGTCTAGCTGGGGTGAGATGATATCCCAGTGTGGTTATAGTTTGCATTTCCCTGATGATTAGTGATGTTGAGCATTTTTTCATGTACCTGTTGGCCATTTGTGTGTCTTCCTTTGAAAAATGTCTATTCAGCTCCTTTGCCCATTTTTTAATTGGGTTGTTTGTTTTTTTACCGTGGTGGTGGTCATGTTCATAGTCTTGATCTCATCCTCAAATCTTGGGCACAGGTGCTGGCAATCAGCTGTGTGATCCCATGAATATGTATAATATATAAAATGTTAAACATGAAAATAAAAAAGATGTTCATTACAGTGTTGTTTATAAAACTGAAAAGTTGGAAATGATACAAACTTGGGTTAAATACATTATGACATACATATACAACAGATTACTATGCAGCCATCCAAAAAATGAAGGGCTGAAAGATTTGATATGTGAAAGAAAAATCTGAGGCACAATAAAATGTTAAAGAGTTTATTTGAGTGACAGGTGATTCATTCGTTTTGAAACAGCAAACCAAAAGAGTTTTAGAGCTCTAATGTCAAGGCATAAAAAGCAAATATTTATAGGGTGATTGCATAAGCAAATTTTTCTAAAAAAACTATTTGATTGGTTGCAGTTACAAAATTGTCCTTCTGTTGTTTACTTTGTTGGAAAGTCCCTATTCACACACTTATGATTGGCTGAGGTTAAGTTTTGTTTCTGTCTGACATGAGCTCTTGCCAGATGACCAAGTTAAGTTTCGCTCATGTTTGCGGTTTAAGCTCAGCTGAGGCTATTTTTAAGGCCTAATTGGTTTTGCTTGCTCTGGAATTTTTCAGGCTGTCATTCTAATTTTGCTTTAACTGTTGAATTGAAAATATGCTTATAATGTGACTCATGTTTGCGGTTTAAGCTCAGCTGAGGCTATTTTTAAGGCCTAATTGGTTTTGCTTGCTCCGGAATTTTTCAGGCTGTCATTCTAATTTTGCTTTAACTGTTGAATTGAAAATATGCTTATAATGTGATGAGTGAGAAAAATAAAGATTTGGAAATAACATAGACACACTAGTTCGGGCACCCTCAGGACAATTTCCTATGTGGGCATGAGGCATTGGGCCTGTCATGGTACAATTTTTCCTGTACATGCAGAAAGGTGTGACTAAGAGATTATTATTAATTACAGAGTGTTTTAAGCAAGGAATGCTGAGAGTGCTGTCCCATTTCCTGGAAAACCTTCTGTGAATCTTCCCCAGAAAGAGTATAATCAAGCTCAGGACTTGGGGGAGGGAAGCACCAAAAAACAAAGTAATCAAGACAAATACTACATTGATGCAATATTTTAAAGAATCAAAATCCATTATAAACAAAGTATTCAAATCCAAGGCCTGACAGCACTGTGCCAGGTCATTATGAAGCCTGAGGCAAAAGGGAAAAGTTATGCCCCCATATACATTTTTAATGTGTTTATTTTATTTTCTATCGTGTACATTTAAGGTGTACAGCATGATGTTTTGATATGTGTAGCGAAATGATAACTACAGTCAAGCAAACTAACATATGCATCATCTCAGGTTACCTTTTGCATGTGTGTGGTTTGGTATCTAAAATCTACTCTCTTGGCAAATCTTCTGTGTATGATGCAATGTTATTAACCATTGTCCTCAGGCTGCACATTAGGTCTCCAGACTTCTCCATCCTACCTAACTACACTTTTGTGCTCTTTACCTGTGTCTCCCCATGTCTCCCCCACTCCACACTCACTGCTGGTAACCACTTTTCTACTCTCTGTTTCTATGTATTGGATGTCATTTTATTTTTTTATGTTTTCTTTTGTTGTTTTTGTTTTTAATTTGAATTCACACACTGTAATTGTACATACTTATGAGTTACAATCTGATGTCTTGATACATACATATGTTGTATAGTCATCAGGTCAGGGTAGTCAAAGTGTCAATCACCTCATGCATTTAACATTTCTTTGGGGTGAAAACATTAAAAAGCCTCTCCTCCCGCTATTACGTAATGTTCGAAACAACTGTTAGCCATAGGTAGCCTACTCTGCAATGTTTCTAATTGACACATAATAATTGTACATGTTTATGGGGTACAGAGTGATGTCTCAAGATATACATTGTGAAACAATCAGATCAGAGTAATTAGCATATCCATCCCCTTAAACATTTGTCATTTCTTTGTAGTGAAAACACTCAAATCCTCTCTTCCAGCTATTATGAAATATAAAATACATTATTAACTATAGTCACCCTACTGTGCCATAGAACACCAGAACTTGTTTCTTGTATCTCACTGTAGCTTTGTACCTGTTGACCAACCTTCCCACATTCTCTCTTCCTTCCTACCCTCCCCAGCCTCTGCTAACCACCATTCTACTCTCTACTTCTACGAGATAAACTTTCTCAGATTTCACATGTGTGTGAGATCATGTGGGATTTGTCCTGTACTTGGCTTATTTCACTTAAATTAATGCCCTCTAGGTTCATCCATGCTGTCACAAATGACAGGATTTTATTTTTATGGTAGAATAGCATTACTTTGGGTATATACACCACATTTTAAAGTCCACTCATCAGGTGATTGACATTCAGGATGATTCCATATTTTAACTATCATAAATGGTGCTGCAATACACATGGCAGTACAAATATCTCTTCAACATACTGATTCCATTTCCTTTGGGTATATACCTAGTAGTGGGATGACTGAATCATATGGTGGTTTTATTTTTAGCTTTTTGAGGAACCTCCATTCTCTTTTCCGTAATGGCTGTACTAATTTCCATTCCCACATAACACTGTGTAAAAGTTCCCCTTTCTCAACATCATCACCAGCTTGTTATTTTTTGTCTTTTTGATAATTGATGTTCTAATTTGGGTGAGGAAGTGTCTCATCATAGTTTTAATTTGCATTTCCCTGATGGTTAGTGATGTTGAGCATTTTTTCATACGCCTGTTGGTCATTTGTGTTTCTTCTTTTGCAAAACGTCTGTTCAGACATTTTCCCCATTTTTAATTGGATTATTTACTCTTTTGCTATTGAGTTGTTTGAGTTCCACATGTATTCTGGATATTAACCCCTCCTCAGATGTATAGTTTGCAAATATTTTCTCCCATTATGTAGGTTATCTCTTCACTCTGTTGATTGTTTCCTTTGCTGTGTAGAAGCTTTTTACTATGATGTAATCCCATTTGTCTATTTTTGAAAATGTTGCATGTGCTAACATTTAAAGTAGAATTAATACCAATTTTTCTCAAACCAGCCCCAAAAAACTACAGTGAAGGGAATTCTTTAAAACTCATTCTATGAGTCCTACATTACCCTGATTACAAATCCAGCAAAAAAGAAAACAACAGGCTAATATCCATGATGAAGGCAGATGCAAAAATCATTAACAAAATATTAGCAAACCAAATCCAACAGCCCACCAAAAGATCATTCATCATGATCAAGTGGGACATACCCCAGGGATGCAGGGATGTTTTAACATGTGCAAATCAATAAATGTGATACCTCACTGATGGAATTTGGATGTGTTGTCCCCTCCAAAACTCATGTGGAAATTTGATTTCCAATGTGGCAGTGTTGAAAACTGATTGAGTCATGGGGGCGGATCCCTCATGAATAGATTAATGCTCTTCCTGGGGGAAGGGGGGATTAATGAGTGAGTTCTCGCTTGATTAGTTCCCACAAGAGCTCATTGCTTAAACAGACCCTGGCACCTTCTCTCTCTCTTGCTTCCTCTCTCTTGCTTCCTCTTGCCATGTGATCTGCTTGTACCCATCAGCTGCCTGCCACTTTCCACCATGAGTAGAAGCAGCCTGAGGCCCATGCCAGATGCAGCTGTCCCAGAATCATAAGCCAAATAAACCTCTTTCCTTTATAAATTACCCAGTCTCAGGTATTTCTGTTATAGCAACACAAAACAGACTAAAACAGAAAATTGGTACCAGGAGTGGGGTGTTGCTATACAGATATCTGAAAATGTGGATGCAGCTTTGGAACTGGGTAATGGGCAAAGTTTGGAGGAGTTTGGAGGACTTAGAAGAAGAGAAAAAGACAAAGGATGATGAGGTCTCATATAGAAATGAGGGACTTATTGGGAATTGGACAAAAGATAACAGTTGCTACACCATAGCAAGGAACCTGGCTGCATTGTGTCCATGCCCTTGGACGTTGTGGAAGTTGGAACTTAAGAGTTGTGAACCAGAGCATTTGGCCAAAGAAATTTCTAAGCAGCAAAGCATTAAGAACACTTCATGGCTACTTCTAACAGCCTACTCTGAGTTATGGCAGCAAAGGCATGATGTAAAGCCGGAATTTAAAATGGGAGCAGAGCATAAAGATTTGGAAAGTTTGCAGCATGGCCATGTAGTAGAAAAGCAGAGAGCATGCAATGGTTCAGCCCAGCGACCATTAGCTAAGAAGATTAGTACAAAGGAAAAGGATTACCAAGAGAAGGAGAAAAAGGCCCTGAAGGCATTGCAGAAGCCTCTGGGGCTGACCCTTCCATTTCAGGCCCAAAGGCCTAGGGAGACAGAATGGTCTTGGGGAATAGGCCCAAGGCACCCTCCATGGGCTCTCTGCCCAGAGCCACCTCAAGAAGCTGCTTCCAGCACCCGCACCCCAGCTGCTTTGGCTGCTCCAGCTGTGGCTAAATTGGCCCTAAGTGTGGCTGGACATGCAGCTTTGGAAAATACAAGCTGGAAGTCTTGGCTGCATTCACGTGGTGTTAGGTCTGCAGGCTCACAGAATGCCAGAGCTGGAAAGGCTTGGGAACCTCCACCCAGATTTCAAAGTATGTATGGAAAAGTCTGGGGGCCCAGGAAGAGATCTGTCACAGGGGTGGAGTCACCACAGACAGCCTTCGCTAAAGCAATGCCAAGCAGAAATGTGGGGTCAGAGTTGCAGCAGAGAAACCCCAACAGCGCCATGCCTAGTGGAGACATGAGAACGGGACCACTATGGAGACCCCAGACCTGTGGAGCTACCAGAGTGGAACACCAGCCTGGGAGAGGTGAAGTGTGGCCTGAGATCAGGAAAGCCATAGGAGCAGAGCTGCCCAAGGACTTGGGGACCCAACCCCCACACCAGTGTGCAGAAGCAAGTAGAACATGGAATTAGGGTACCTGATTCACCAGTCTTGAGATTTAATGCCTGCCCTGCTGGGTTTTGGACTTGTTTGGGGCCTGTTTTTCCTTTCTTCTGGCCTATTCCTCCCTTTTGGAATGGGAATGTGTATCCAATGTCTGTTCTACCATTGTATGTTGGCAGTAGATAAATTTGGTTTTGTTTTTCAGGTTCACAGCTGGAAGGACTTTTGCTTTTGATCTCAGATGAGACTTTGGACTTTGGACTTTTAAGTTGCTGCTGGAACAAGCTAAGACTTTTGGGACTGTTGGCATAGAATGATTGTATTTTGTATGTGAGAGTGGCATGAGTTTTGGGGGGCCAGGGGCAGAATGATGGAGTTTGGATGTGTTGTTCCCTCCAAAACTCATGTGGAAATTTGATCTCCAATGTGGCAGTGCTGGAAACTGATTGAGTCATGGGGGCGGATCCCTCATGAATGGATTAATTCTCTCCCTGGGGGAGGGGGGATTAATGAGTGAGTTCTTGCTCTATTAGTTCCCACGAAGGCTCGTTGCTTAAAAAGACCCTGGCACCTTCTCTCTCTCTCTTGCTTCCTCTCGCCATGTGATCTGCTTGTACCCACCAGCATGCCACTTTCCGTCATGAGTAGAAGCAGCCTGAGGCCCGTGCCAGATGCAGCAGTCCCAGAATTGTAAGCCAAATAAACCTCTTTCCTTTATAAGTCACCCCTTTCTAATTTTTTGGTAAAAAAATTAGAAAGTTTTACTATAAAGATGAATAGGTAAAATAATAAAAATATATTAAAAAGTTTTTGATATTAATAGATTTTGTTTAGATTAGTTTATAGTATAATTGTTTTTAATAGTAGTCTCAAGTATTTCTGTTATAGCAACACAAAATGGACTAAAACACTCACATAAAAAGAATGAAAAAAAATAATTATCTCAATAAAAGCATTCAGTAAAATTGAGTATCCCATCATGATAAAAATCCTAGACAAATTAAAAGAAGGAACATACCTCAACACGTAAAGGCCATATGTGACAAAACTACATTTAATGTCATACTAAACTGAGAAAAGTTTGAATCTTTCCCTTTAAAATCTAGAACAAGACAAGAATGACCATTTTTACCATTTCTAGTCAACATAGTTCCTGGAAGACCTAGCCAGAGCAATTAGGCAATAATAAGAAACAAAGAGAATCCATATTAGAAAAGAGGAAGCCAAATTGTCCCTGTTTGCACATGACATATAGAAAATCCTGCGGACTCCACCAGAAAACTCCTAGAGCTGATAAACAAATTCAGTAAGTTTTCAGGATACAAAATTAACATACAAAAATCAGTAGCATTTCTGTAGGCCAATAGCAATCTATCTGGAAAAGAAATCAAGAAGAGATCCCATTTGAAACAACAAAATGTAAGATAAAATGGCTGGAAATAAATTTAACCAAGGAAACCAAAGATTTCTACAATGAAAACTACAAAATATCAATGAAAAAAATGGACAGGAAACAAATAAATGGAAAGATATTCTGTATTTATGGATTGGAAGAACTAATACTGTTAATATGTCCATACTACCTAACATGATTTACAGATTCAATGCAATCCCTTTCAAAATACCAATGACCTTTTTCACAGAAATAGAAAAAACAATCCTGAACTTTGTATGGAACAACAAAAGACCCTGAAGAGCCAAACATTCCTGAACAACAACAACAAAAAAGTAAATAAATAAAGCCAGAGGCATTACACTACCTGACTTCAAATTATACTCCAAAGTGATAGTAACCAAAACAGCATGGTACTGGCATAAAAATAACACTTGGACCAGTGGAACAGCATAGAGATCCAGAAATCAACCCACAATCTTACAGCCAACTGATCTTTGACAAAGGCACCAAGATCATAAATTGTGGAAAAGACTGCCTCTTTGATAAATGGTACTGGGAAAACTGGACATCCATATACATAAGAATGAAATTAGACCTGCATCTCTCACCATATAGCAAAATCAACTCAAAATGGATTAAAAACAACTATACATCCTGAAACTATAAAACTCCTAAAAGAAAACTGCCGTGAGCCATCCTGCTATAGGGAATGGCATGGGAGCCTGAGTGATACCCCTTGTTC
>NW_007733294.1:38890-41179 GCF_000696425.1 Galeopterus variegatus | reverse complement strand
TGATTAAAAGATAAATCATCATGTAAAATGTTAAGTAAAAAATATAAATAAAGCAAGATTCATGTGGCTGTCGTCCACACTTGCACTAGACACCTGTGGTCCATCTCTTTCTCTCCTCGCCGACACCACACCACCTATTCAGGTCCAACGAATCCTGTGGAGCTGGTCTCCGGCAGAAAACATAGTGGAAACCCTTCAAGAAGCAGGACTGGGCAAAGACTATGAATATGACCCAAAAGCACAGGCAGGAAAAGGAATAATAAACAAATGGGATTATATCAAACTAAGAAGGTTCTGCACAGCCAAGGAAACAATTAACAGAGTGAAGAGACAACCTGCCGAGTGGGAGAAAATGTTTGCAAACTATGCATCTGACAAAGGATTAATATCCAGAACATACAAGGAACTCAAACAACTTAACAGTAAAAGAAACAAATAACCTGATTTAAAAATGGGCAAAGGAGCTGAATAGACATTTTTCAAAAGAAGACACTACAAATGGCCAACAAACACATGAAAAAATTCTCACCATCACTAATCGCCAGGGAAATGCAGATGGAGACCACACTGAGATATCATCTCACCCCAGTTAGACTGGCTATTATCAAAAAGAGAGAATAACAAATGCTGGCGAGGATGTGGAGAAAGGGGGAACCCTCGTACACTATTGGTGGGACTTTAAATTGGTGCAGCCATTATGGAAAGTGGTATGGAGGTTTCTCAAACAACTGCAGACAGACCTGCCATATGATCCAGCAATCCCACTGCTGGGTCTATACGCAAAGGAATGGAAATCATCATGTCGAAGGGACACCTGCGCACCTATGTTGACTGCAGCTCTATTTATAATAGCCAAGAGTTGGAACAAACCTAAATTTTCATCGACAGATGACCGAATAAGGAAAATGTGCTATATTTACACAATAGAACACTACTCTGCCATAAAAAAGAATAAAATTCTGCCATTCACAGCAACATGGACAAACTTAGAGAAAATTAAGTTAAGTGAAATAAAGCAGGTACAGAAAGAGAAATACTGCATGTCCTCAGTTGTAAGCAGGAGCTAAAAAAATAAAGAAATAAAAATAAAGGAAGAAAGATACAGCAATCACAATAATATATTGAACTTTTAAAAGAAGAGAACAGAACTGAGGTTACCAGAAATGGAAAAGGGGAAAGTAGAGAGGGGCAGGGGAGGAGTAGGTGAAGGGCCACTAAAATTGATTACATTGCATAATTTTGAGTGTGCTAATTATCCTGATTTGAACATCACATATTGCACACAGATATTCGTATGCAATGCTGTACCCCACAGGTATATACAAGCAACTATGTTCCGATAAAAACAAACAAACAAACAAAAATTAAATAAATAGAAAGAAAGAAAACATAGGGGAAACAGTTTATGACATTGGTCTGGGCAAGGGTTTTTTGGATAAGACTTTTCTTCTTAGATTCCACAAATAAGTGAGCTCCTGCAGTATTTGTCTTTCTGTGCCTGGCATATTTCACTTAGCATAATGTTCTCCAGATTCATCTGCATCGTCATAAATGGAAGAATCTCCTTCTTTTTTTTAAGGCTGAATAATATTTTTAATGGTTCATATTGTCCAGAAGTTGGTCTTGAAAATATAGTTAATGAGTTCACTTCCATTAAAATTAGGAAAGTAAAATTTTAATAGTTCTGGTTTCAGAAAAATATAAAATATTTTAACTCAAAGTCATGATTTAAGTTCTAAAACCCTTTTAAGTTTTCAAGAATTTTTTAAACTACTTTAATGTTCTAAGGATAAAAGTACATCATAGGTGGTCAATAAATATTACTTGAGTACAAAGATCTGTATTTGGGGGATGCCATAAATTATTTGTATTATAAGAAGGCAAGGTTATTTCACGTTATATTTATGGGATCTGAGAACCAAGCAGTTTTTATTGAGTCCCTTTTCTCCCTCTAGTGGAGACAGATGAGACCACTGGGGTAAGGAATGTATCGAGTGCAGGATGTTTACAGTAACAAATATTTCTATTGTGGTGGTCAGAGCTTTATCCACTTACCTTAGAAATATGGAGTTCCTTAACACAACTATATCTTAGAGCAACATGGAACATCACTGTGGATATAAACAAAGCCTTGCACAAGTCTTCCATCAGAAAGAACTTTATTCAAGCAGTACAGAATTAATAATTCTTTTTTTTTTTTTTTTTGTTTTTTGTCTTTTTCCGTGTCCGGCAACGGATCCCAACCCCCAGTGTTGCCCCCCTACCCGACCGGGGCCCGCAACGGGACCC
>NW_007733294.1:28370-37979 GCF_000696425.1 Galeopterus variegatus | reverse complement strand
CCGGTTGTGCCCCCGTCCCGCGCCGGGGACCAGCACCGGGATTGCACCCCTCGGCGTTGCTCCCGCGCCTCGCTCAGCCAGTGAGCGGGAACCGGTCTGTATGTGGGATCCGAACCCTCGGCGGGAGCGCCACCACGCTCCCGAGCGGCACACTATAGCAGTGCGCCACCGGGCCGGCCCTCATTACAATTTTTACAGACCATTTCTTTAAAAGTGGGAAGGGTCTTTGTCTTAAGGTAAATAATTTATTGTGAGCTACTCTGTCAGCACAAGAAAGGTGCTGGAGGGGCACAGTTGAAGACATACACCAATGAACAAAGAAGAAAACAAAACGGTAGCCACATTTTCTCAGTCGTGCCATTGAACTGGGATCTGTTATTTCCAAAAACTCTAGAAATTCAGAGAGTCAGAGAAGCAAGAGATAAAATGGTCATTTCAAGGAGAAACTCTTGTCTCTCGCCAATGCATGAAACCGTGAGAAGACAGCCCAGCTATCCATGCTCTGAATTGCCCAGAGAGTTCACGGGCTGGTGGGATCCTGCATTTCCACATTAAGCTGTGAAGAGATTTCAGAGTAGACTCCTGCAGGCACCTGCTGTCCTCAAATGTTGCTCCACAGTGTATTTGAAAGTAAAAGGGGACTTTAACCCTGTGAGAGAGAAAAGATAACTTCAGAGTCCACAGCAGGATTAATACCAATGCGATTCCAATGTCATATTTATAGGGGCATGGATCTTAAGAAAACAGAGAGAGATAAATGTAGCAACAAAGACTAGAAAGATAAACATTAAAATGTTCAAAGTGACTGTCCCTTAGAGTGGCAGGCAATGTCGGTAAACCCCCAAACCATTCCCAACCTCTTCATCCACGCTAGAAGCTAAAAAACCAAATAAATACTTGTTTTCTCAGATTCTTTTGCAACTATGAATGGTCATGTGATACGGTTCTGACTGATTAGGTGAAGAACCTGCTGAAGGGTTTCTGCGAAAGCTTTTGTTTTCTTTCAAAGAAGGAGTCATGAAAGGAGAGTTTGCTGCCTCTGCCCCAACCCTCTTCTTTCCTTAAACATAGTCGGGATGTCTGGAGCGGTGGCAATCCTCTTGCAACCATGAAAAACTTGATGAAAAGCCAACATGCTGATTGTGGAATGGAAAACTAAGGATGGCCTAGATTATTTTACAACGCCACAGAGCAACAGAATCATACCATCAACACCTAACTCTGGACTTCTATTCATGAGAGGAAGACCATCCCCTATGTAGTTAAGCAACTGAATTGTAATTACTTGGAGCTGAAAGTATTTCTAATTGTCATCCTCATGAGATGGGATAATTGGTAATTTCAATTTTCTTTGTGGTGGTTGCTTAACACAGTTTACTAAAATTTTTTTCCTAAGGTTTCAAAAATTTCTACAATTTCCTATACCTGTAATACCTTTGTCATTAAAAAATATAGTGGAGTGTGTTATTTTTAAAACTGTATTGTCAAAAGGACATGTCATCTAGCATTTGGACAATTGTTTCAGTATGGTGATTCCCGTGCCTCATTCTGAAATCACTGAACTTAACCTCAGTTTCCTCATAATAAAAATAGGACTAATGATATCTACCTGACCGGGCTTTTGCCGGACTTCACACTGAGTTTTCGCTCTGTCCTGGGCACTCTTCCAAACACTTTGCATACTAGCTTGTCTTATCTTTGGCATAGCTCCTCAGGATAAGTATTATCACTATCCCTGTTTTATCAGCAAGGAAACCAAGCTACTAATTTTTTGCTCATTTGACAAATATTAATCAAGGACGTACTGCATGCTAAGCAACATTGTAGGTGCTTGGAATGGATCAGTGAAAAAAATAAGACATTCCAGTGGATGAAGGAAGACCATAACTAATAAACAAAATAAATAAGCAATCATGGTGTGTTAGAAAGTAGAAAGTGCTATGAAAAGAAAAACAGGATAAGAAGGGAGAGAAAGCGTGAGTGCCTGGGTGGAAGAGTAGAAGGCAGCATTAAATAGAGTCATCAGATGAAACTCCGATGATAAGAAATGATTGGAACAAAGACCTGAAGGAGGTGAAGAGGTGAAGGGGTTGCGTTGTAGGTATCGGGACAAGAACATTCAAGCATTCAGCACACAAAGGTACCGGGGAGAAAGAGCCTGGCGTGCTTGAACCACCCTGATTAGGCCAGCGTGGGGACAGCAGAGTGAAACAAGGAGTTGACTCACGGAAGACAAGGTCAGGGAGAAAAGAGGGTCAGATGATACAAGTCTTTGTGGACCACAGGGAAAGCTTTGGCTTTTACCCTAAGTAAGGTGGGAGTCATGGAGGACTGTAGGCAGAGGAGGGACAGGACGAGACTTGGGTGCTCACAAGCGCCTTCCGGCTGCTACAGGAGAACAAACCAAAGTCGGGGAGAAAGTCTTCTTCTGGCAGACCCCTTAGGCTGTATTTCCATAATCCTGGAGAGAAGCCGTGGGACTTGGACCAGAGTGAAAGCAGTTAAGAATATGAGAAAGGGCCAGATTCTTGACACATTTTGAGGAAAGTCAACAGAATTTGTCTGACGGGCTACAGATGGAGGTTGAGGAGATCAGAGCCATGGATAACTCCTAGGCTCCACGCTGAGCAACAGAGGCACGGAGGACCCCTCTGTGGAGGGGGCAGGTGGAAAAGATCAGAAGGTCAGATTGGAACGTGTCACACCTGTGATATCTACTAGATGCCTAAGCGGAGGCATTTGGTAGGTGGTCGGTTCGGTTAAATGAGTCTAGGATTCAGGAGAGAGGCCTGGATGGCAGATTTAAAATTTTGGAGGTCATTGCAAATAGATGGTATTTATAGCCATATATTCCATGAGATCTATTATGTGAAGAAAATGTGTGCGTTAGTAGAAAATTATGCATTGTATAGAGGACACTGCTTTGCATTATCTGATTCTGATCTATGGGAGCTGTAATACAACTCTTAACTTTTAATAACTGACGCAGTGCAAAGTAATTCCATAGAAAAACCAGTTTTGCCTCCATTTGCACATTCATTTTAATATTCAATACTCCTTAAATTATTTATATATTTTATATATATTATATCTGTTATATGTAAACCTGTTATAAAATTTGTATATATATGTTATAAATTCCTGAAATTATATATATAAATCTGTTATGAACTTTATATATGGCAGTTTATATATATAAATATATATTTGTAAATGTATATTTAAGCATATATGTATGTATATGTGTGTATATATGTGTGTATGTGCATATGTGTGTGTACATGTTCTTTGTGTTCTCCTTTGAGAGCTTCCCTCATTAATTAATGAGTAGAATAAAATATACTCATTTTATATCTGCATAGGTCATGATTTTGTCTTTTCTTAAGTTGCACAGCTAGTAAGTGGCAAAGTTGAGATTTGAAACAGGAGCTTGGCTCCTGAACTCCCACTCTTAAACTGCACACTTTGTTCCATTTGCTAATTAAGGTGGACACACCTAGCTCCCAGTCACTACATGACACATAGTAGTGTTTAGTGTTGCTAAGCAGCAGAAATTCCTTCTGACAAGAATCTGCAGAAAGCACACAATCACTCACTGTTTTGGAAGTGGAAGGCATAGGTGATAGTAAGATCTCTGAAGTCTGGGACTTGGAACTGGGCTTGGTCTTCCTGGTGATCCACCTCCTGTATTCTTCTCGTACCTGGAGATGGAGACACATCACAGAAAGATGAGTCACTCCTAGGTGCTGGGAAATGGCCCTGGTACAGGCATGTCAGATGGAGTGATGGGGAGTAGGGAGAAGGAAAGGGCCTGGGGAGGGCAGCAACCACATACCTGGTGGTTGAGCAGACAGTGAATGAGGAAGATGAAGGCCCCTTGCAGGCTGTTGATGATGGTGAACAGATAGGCCATTATACCTGCCATGGATCCAATCTGAAAAATGCCCAACACCCAGGTGCAGCCTAAGATGAAGATCTGAGCAAAGGCCTTGAAGGTCAATAACCTGGGGGAGAAGATTTGCAGAGCATAAGGTTCTGGGACATGGCTACTGTCCTCATGGGCAACTGTGAGACACACCACCTGGATGGGGATAAATATAGGGTGGAGTCTCCAAGCCCAGATGCTAGGAAATCAAATCCGATAGCCATTTAAAAGGTAGTTGGCCTAGAGATATATATGGGTACAAAGACGTGTGGATAAATGTATTTAATGTAATTTTTCTATACTAATAAAAGGCTAGAAGAACCCACATGCCCAAAAATATGGGACACATTAAATGAATGGCAAAGCCATAGTATGAAATACCAAGGGCTGTCATCGAGATGGCTCAAAGAGGAGACTCATCCCTCCCACAAAAAGAAAAAATAAAAAAAGAAAGAAAACAATGAATAAACAACCACATTTCAACTAGAGTGTCTGAAAGATAGTGCTTGAATACAGCAGGGGATTCACAGACACTGTACAGATCACCAAGACTCGGGACAGCCACAGAGACAAGGAAATGAAATGCCCTGCCTCTGCCATTTTGTCTCCCCAAGTGAATCAGTTTGGAAACAGGTGGGATTTCCCCCTGTGAGGAAGAGGTAAGCAGAAGCCCTCCAGCAACCCCATTATCACCACAAATACCTGCAATTTTTGATGCATGAGAGTCCTATCTATGGTCCTCACCACCCTTAAGCCCAGTTCAGGGAACTCCCAGGGGTTTGCTTAGCTACATTGTGCCAGAGAAGGAGCCCAACACATTGTGTCTTCCCTGTGATCCAAGCTGCCGGTGCACGACACTATCTTGAAACCAGAGCCACTGACAGAGTGCAGCCTGCTCCAGGAACTATTTGTCACTGTATCTCCCCATCCCTGAGGCTCTGTTGTTATTCCACTGTACTTGCCAGCCGTGTGCCCCTCAGTGAGGGCCAGCCCATTGCCACATCACCAAGGAAGCAGGACTCAGCCTACCAGCTGACCATCCTTATACCTTCTCTGCACAGCTGACCTGCCCTTCCACACACACCCATCTAGGGGAGCAGTGGTCAGGCCAGAGGATCATTCACACAAACTCTTGCAGCCTAAGCCACTGAGGCACTTGAATACATTGCTGATGCTGACTATAGCTACAGAAACTGCACAGAGAGTACACTACTGCACTCACCCCAAATAAAAGCCAATGCTCCCTACCCAACCAATGCCCTAGAACACATCTGCAGAAGAAGGTCTTTCCCTACAAAGGCCACTCTATAAAACTGAAAAAAAGTGATCATCTACCAGATGCATAGATATCAACACAGGGAGACAAGAAATACAAAGAAACAACAAAATATGACACCACCAAAGAAACACAACAACTCTCCAGTAACTGATCCCAAAGAAATGAAAATTTACAAATTGCCTGAAAAGTAATCCAAAATAATGATCTTATGGAAACTCAGCAAACTACAGATAGATGATTTAACAAAATCAGGAAAACAATTTATAATCTGAATGAGAAAAACAAAGAGATAGATATAAAAAGTAACTAAACTGAAATCTAGGAGCTAAAGAATTCAATGAATGAAATAAAAAATACTGTTGAGAGCTTCAACAGAAGACTAGATCAAGCACAAGAAAGATTTCTGAACTTGAAGACAGGTCTTTTGAAATAACCCAGTCAGGGTGGGGTGTGTGTGTGTGTGTGTATATATGAAGACTAAGAAAGAGCAAATAGCGCCTATGGGACTTAGGGGACACCATCAAGAAAATAAATATTTGTGTTATGGGAGTTTGGGAGGGAAAAATAGACGTCTTTTGAAATAACCCAGTCAGGGTGGGGTGTGTGTGTGTGTGTGTATATATGAAGACTAAAAAAGAGCAAATAGCGCCTATGGGACTTAGGGGACACCATCAAGAAAATAAATATTTGTGTTATGGGAGTTTGGGAGGGAAAAATAGACGGAGAAAGTAAAAATGCTTACTTAGCAAAATAATAGCTAAAACATTCCAAGTCTTGGGAGAGAAATGGATATCCAAATATAAGAATTTCAAAGGACCCCTAATAGATTCAACCCAAAGAGGTCATCTTGAGGCAAACTATAATCATACTGTCAAAAGTCAAAGGTAAAGAAAGAATTCTAGAAGCAACATGAGAAAAGTGTCTAGTCACATATAAGAGAATCTCAATTAGACTATCAGCAGATTTCTCAGCAGAAAACTTTCAGGCCAGGTGAGAATGAAATAATATATTCAATGTGCTCAGAGAAAAAGAACAGCCAACATAGAATACCTAGAATATAGAAGCTATCCTTCAGAAATGAAAGAAAAATAAAACCCTTCCCAGACAAACTAAAGCTGAGGGAATTCATGACCATTAGATTAGCCCCACAAGAAATGCTAAAGGCAGAGCTTAAATTGAAAGTAAAAGTACAATAATCACTATCACAAAAACATGTGAAAGTATAAATCTCACTGGTAGAGGTAAATTCATTATCAAATTCAAAATACCCCATTAATGTAATGGTGGTATATAATTTTTCAAATCTCTGGTATAAAGACTAAAATTCAAAATTATAAAGATAACTATAGCTACATTAAGTGTTATGTATCACACAATGCAAAAAGATGTAAATTAAGGCAACAAAATTATAAATTTTTGGGGGGTGTAAAAGTCTATAGTGTTTGTATGCAACCAAAGTTAAGTTGTTGTCAGCCTAAAATAGTCTATTATAACTATAAGATTTTTTATGTAAGCTCCATTGTAACCACAAAGACAATGATTGCAGCAGATACTCAAATGAGGAGGAAAAAACCCCAAAGCTTATCATTACAGAAAACCACCAAACCGCAAAAGTAAACAATAAGAAATGTAGAAAGGAACAAAAGATATACAAAACAACCACAAAACAATTAACAAAATGATGGGAGTAAGTCCTTACCTATCGATAACAACCTTGAATGTGAATGGATTACGTTTCCCCATTGAAAGATATAGACTGGATGAATGGTTTAAAAAACAAGACTAAATTATATGCAACCTACAAGAAACTCACATCACTTGTAAGGACATATACTAACTGAACGTGAATGGATGGAAAATAGTATTCCATGCCAATAGAAACCAAAATACAGAAGGAGTAGCTATATTATATCAGATAAAATAGACATCAAGTCAAAAACTGTAAAAGAGACAAAGGCCATTATATAATGATAAATGGATCAGTTCAGCAAGAGGATATAACAATTGTAAATATATATGCACCCAACACGAGAGAAGTCAATACATAAAGCACATATTATTAGATCTAAAGGGAGAAATAGACAGCAATACAATAATAGTTGGATACATTAATGCCCCACATTCAGCAATATGCAGATCATCTGGTTTGAAAATCAACAAAGAAACATCAGATTTAAACTGCACTCTAGACCAAATAGATCTAAAAGACACTTACAGAATGTCCACCTAACAGATGTGGAATACACATTCTTCTGACCAGCACATGCAACTTTCTCTGGGTCAGGTCAAATGTTAGGACAGAAAACAAGTCTCAACATGTTTAAAAAAAATCAAAATCAGGGCCGGCCCGGTGGCGCACTGGATAGTGTGCCGCTTGGGATTGCGGTGGCGCCCCCGCTGAGGGTTCGGATCCCACATACAGACCGGTTCCCACTCACTGGCTGAGCGAGGTGCAGGCGCAACACCGAGGTTTGCGATCCCGTTGCCGGTCCCGGTCCGGTACGGGTGCGACACTGAGGGTTGCGATCCGTTTCCGGACACGAAAAAAGACAAAAAGGAAAAAAAAAACATCAAAATCATATCAAGTATCTTTTCTGACTAAAATGGAATGAAACTGGAAATTAGTAACAGGAGGAACTTTGGAAACTGTAAAAATACATGGAAATTAAACAATATCCTCTTGAACAATAAATGAGTCAATGAAGAAATTAGAAAGAAAATTTAAAAACTTCTGGAGACAAATGAAAACGGCAGTACAACATACCCAAACCTATGGGATATGGCAAAAGCAGTTCTAGAGAGAAGTTATAGCACATAACACCTACATCCAAATATTAGAAAGATCTCAAATAACCTATGATAGCACATCAAGGAACTAGAAAAACAAGGACAAACTAAGACCAAAATTAACAGAAGAAAAGAAATAATCAAGAAAACAGCAGAAACAAACTAAATAGGGACCAAAAAAAACCCAAAAATTCAACGCTAAGACCAAAATTAATAGAAGAAAAGAAATAATCAAGAAAACAGCAGAAACAAACTAAATAGGGACCAAAAAAACCCAAAAGTTCAACAAAACGAAGAGTTGATTTTTTGAGCAGATAAACTAAATAGACAAAACTTTAGCTAGACCAACTAAGAAAAAAGACAGAAGATTCAAATAAATCAAATTAGAAATGAGAAAAATAAAAAACATTACAACAGACACAACAGAAATTCAGAGGATCATTACAGACAATCAAGAAATGCTATACGCCAACAAATTGAAAATCTGACAGGAAATGAATAAACTTCTGGACACATAGAGCCTACCCACATTGAATCATGATGAAACAGAAAATCTGGATGGACCAATAACAAGTTACAAGACAGAATCAGTAATAAAAAGTTTTCCATAAAAGAAAAGCCCAGGACCTGATGGCTTCATTGCTGAATTTTACCCAACATTTAAAGCAGAACTAATACTAATCCTCTGCAAACTATGCAAAGAAATTTAAATTGCCAAGGAGGGAATTCTTCCAAACTCATTCTGTGAAGCTAGCGATACCCTGATATCAAAACCAGACAAGGACACAACTAAAAAAGAAAGCTGTAGGGCTATATGATGGACAGAGATGCAAAAATCCTCAACAAAATACCAGCAAACCAAATTCAATAGCACATTAAAAAGATCATTCACGTGTCTGTTGGCCATTCATATATCTTCCTTTGAGAAATGCCTATTTAGCTCCTTTGCCCATTTTTAACTGGCTGTTGGCCATTCATATATCTTCCTTTGAGAAATGCCTATTTAGCTCCTTTGCCCATTTTTAACTGGGTTACTTGCGTTTTTGCTGTAAAGTTGTTTCAGTTCCTTGTATATTCTGGATATTAATCATTTTTCAGATGTGTATTTTGCAAAAAATGCTCAACATCACTCAGCATTCGGGAAATGCAAATCAAAACCACGCTGAGACAGCATCTCACCCCAGTTAGGATGTCTAAAATCCAAAAGACTGTGAACAATAAATGCTGGTGAGGTTATGGAGAAAAAGGAACTCTCATACACTGCTGGCAGGACTGCAAAAGGGTGCAGCCTCTATGGAAAATGGTATGGAGGTTGCTCAGACAATTGCAGATAGATCTACCATATGACCCAGCTATCCCACTGCTGGGAATATACCCAGAGGAATGGAAATTATCGTGTTGAAGGTATACCTGTTCCCCAACGTTCATTGCAGCACTATTTACAATAGCTAAGAGTTGGAACCAGCCCAATGTCCATCATCAGATGAGTGGATACGGAAAATGTGGTACATCTACACAATGGAATACTACTCAGCTATAGAAAAGAATGAAATACTACCATTTGCAGCAACATGGATGGACCTAGAGAGAATTACATTAAGTGAAACAAGTCAGGCAC